>NW_024423897.1:59508183-59710334 GCF_017311325.1 Ursus maritimus
GGTCTAGTTGGAAACAAGTACCTGGGACTATTCCCACTATCTCACAAGACTTGGGAGCCAGACACTAGTAACGCCTCTTTTGTCACTGTACAGAACAGTCCATTCTGCGGTTAGAAACTTCCAGTAACTGCAAACCTTTAATTGATTAATGACCTTCCGAGCCAACCCGCACGTCGCGCCTCCAGGCAAAAAATATTTCAGAATGAGCCAGAGCAATCGAAGATCTTACTCCTCAGAGAGATAGCTTCCCTCTGCATTTCACCCGTCACTCGTCAACTTCAAAGTCAGCTCTGGAGACCAGCCCCGAGACTCGCTAAGTGAAGGAAGGGGCCCTCCAGATCTCGCTCACTCCGCCCCCCCACCACCACCACAGCATCCCAGCAAATGAGTCCTGGGTTGCAAGCCTAAATAAAGTAAAAGAGGCGGTTCCCCCAAACAATTGCAGTAGAAAGGGGAGCAGGAAGGAGAGGAGGGGGAGCTTCCGCCGCGGAATGGGAGCAGAGCGCGGGGGCGCAGCCCGCGCGGCGAGACCCCCAACCCCGCGCCCTGGCCGGCCGACTGAGCTCCTCCGCGCCCTCGGCCCGGGAAGGCGCCGCACCTGCTGCAGGGAGGCGCAGCCCTGACACCGCGAGAGGTCCGCCGCCGTCCCGGGCGCCGCCGAGTGGGTCTCGCCCGGCATCATGGTGCCAACGCCGGGCCCTATGGGCCCGCGCGCTTCAGGGACCCGCGGCCTCGGCCCTGTCCTCCCTCTGCTGACGCCGCCGGGGCCGCCGCCTGCCAGGCCGCTTCCCGCCGAGTCCGGGCGGGTCCATCCGTGCACAGACGTCCCCGTGGAGCTGGCGAAGGGCTCTCCGAAACGGAGCCGCCTCGGGCACTAGAGAGAAACGCGACCCGGCGCGGCCCCCGAGCGCGACACCGCCCAGCCAGGACCCCGCCCCGCCCTAGCTCGCCCCGCCCCTCGCCGCGGCGTGAGGCTGCCCGAAGCGCCGCCTGAGCAAAATGCGATGGGGAGCCGGGCCGAGGCGGTGGGAGAGGCGCCCACAAAGGAAAAGTCAGGGAGATCAGCGGCACCGGAAGAGCACGCCTTGTGCTGTGTAGGAGGTTAATCTTTTATTGCCGGATTGCTGTGTGACAGGCTTTCCATTGACACCTAAAGCCTTCAGCGAGTGGGCGGTGACATCTTATGACGTCACTCAGGCGCCTGCTAGACTGGAAGGACCGGCACCCGGACGGGCAGGTGTGCGATTTGTAACCGGAGGGAACCGCTCTGTGCGAGTCCGGCCGGGTGCCCGGAGGAGGTGGAGGACTACGGTTCCCGACGCCCCGCGCGGCGGACGACCCCGAGCGATCGTCCGCGGCGCCCGGTGCCGCCGCGGTCCTCTCGACAGTGATCCTTCCTTCCTGCGGCACCGTCTTTCCACCTGGCAGCTCCCCGTCCCTGCTGTAGTCCATTTGTCGGCTTGCCAGACCCTCCCCGCGCGGCCCGAAGCCCAATCAGACACCATAGCCAGCCATCACCAGATTCCACGTTAATGCCTCTTTGAGATGGGAAAAAATAAAAAAATCCTCTCCCAGGCCGCAGTTACTGGGTAAATTCGGGTCCCGATCCTCATCTTGAACGAAGTTTTTCACTTTATCCCCCGCCACGAGAATCATCTTTTCAGGGATCACTGCCTTGCTCAGAAACTTCCTGAGGCTTCCCAGCGTCTGGTTATAAGGTCCAAATTCTTAGCATTCAGTACAAGCAATGCATGTGTTAAGTAGACGTCCAGACTGTACCAGCTCCTTCTAAAATGTTCAATATGGAATTGCAACTGGAAACAACCGTTCCAAGAAAGAAGTCTGATTCCTTCCCAAATGCCGCACCCCTGCCTTTTTGTACATAACCTGTGGCTGGCACTTACTGTGGAGTGAGGGACCAGGTATCTAGACCTGATAGCTGGATTCTCTGTCCCTGACATCTCTGGTGGCCCAGTACCTGAGAGAGTAAGTGTTCTGATGGGTCCATTTACTTAAAAGCAGGAAACAAGACCAGGCTTTAAAGGGAAAGGAAAAGTGAGAAGCAAGACGGCGGGAAGCAGATGCACCTTGCAAGACGCCTGTGGGACCCATAAGAGAAAGGGGAGAGGAGACCACGTGTGAGTCCTAATGATTTTACATTTCTGGCTTCGGATCCCAGACAAATAGGTTTTCACAGTAACTTCCCTTTTATTTAAGATTTCCCAAATGAGTGGGGTTTTTTCCAGATTACTTTAGTGGAGGAGACAGCCCCTTAGCCTCCAGCCTTCTCTCCCGTTACACTGTCCCCACACACCCACAGCAGCCTACTGTTGCCGGCACTCAGAACTCTCACTGCTGCCTTCCCACCCCTTCGCTTCCCCTTTGCCTGGAACACTTTCCTCCCAGCTCCACTAGCTAGAATCAGCCGGGTAATCCGTCCAGGCCCCACATTTTACGCCCACTACCCCAAGCGACACCCACTTTCTTTTCTGCACTAATTTTTTTATAAACCCCACATTTTGACTTGGATCACAGTGATTTTCGTGTCTTCTAAGAGCTCTCAGTTTTCCTTGTAAACCTTGTGAAGTGCTGTACACAGTAGGTGCTCAGTAAATGTCAGAGTGGACCAAATTCACTGCAACTAATTGAAGGTAAAGCACTGAGGTTCAAAAATGAAAGTGCATTCGTTTCTACTTCTGCTTATCTCAGACCAGACCTTAAGACTAAATTTAGAAAAACGGAAGTCTTGTTTGTGTAATGCAGGGTCCGCAAACTCTGCAAAGGGCCACATAGTAACTATTTTCGGCTTGGGGGCCCTACAGGTCTCTGCTGCATATTTGTCATTAGTTCTTGGTTGGTAAAGAACCACATAAAAACATAAAACTTGGGTGCCTGCCTGGCTCATTCAGTGGAGCATGTGACCCTTGATGTCGAGGTTGTGAGTTTGAGCCCCAGGTTAGGTGTAGAGATTACTTAAAAATAAAATCTTTAAAAAACATGAAAAATTCATTCTTCCCTTGCAGGCTGTACAAAAACACGTCATAGGTAATAATGGGAATTGATGTAGGCCGCTAATCGAGGGATGCTGAAAATTAGGTTTTTCCTCTTTCCCACGTGAGAAGCCACACCTGTTCGTCATTGTGATGGAAACAAGCGTCTACACTGCAGAGAGTGGTGAACAGTGAATTTAGAACCACACACCTGGCTTTGAATTCTCAAGCGAGTGGCCTGTTTGAGCTGGTATTCCCTTACAGAGCATTAGCTGTCATTTAAGTGAAAAGTGACCAGGACGGGGCCAAATCCATAGGCTCTACTATGCAGAGAGTAGTTCACAACAAGCTAGTGACGGCGTGATCCATCTTGGAAAACAAATGTGTCTTTAGCTTACTCAGAAAAATTGTGGGGTTTTTGGTTTTTGTTTTAGGGTGTTGCTCTTTTTTTTTTTTTTAATCATTTTTCTTATCAGATTTCCAAGAAAAGTGTTGCATTTTTCTGTCGGTGTCGCCAGAGCTGGAGGGATGTCTAGATTCTGGCTTCTGATGTGGGGGCTCCCTTGTGGCTGTGGAGTCCAGTCCACTGTTTAGAGGATCTGACTCTTAAAAAGTTTCAGTCCTTGCCTCACGACCTCCCAAATACTCAGTCACTTCTGCAAATTAAAGCTTTAGGATGTAACATAATTAAGAGGCTAGTTAAACTGGTAATTTATTAATATGTGCTTCCACTGAAAGGGTTAATAGATTTGGTCTAGAAGCCAAGGAGATTATCATCATATCAACTCAAAATGGAAAGCAATGTGTTCTCTGGAAGTTCCTATATTTTGCTTCATGAAGAGCCATTCTTCATTTGATGCAAATATCCATAATAAAAATAAACTACGTTACATTATTTCTTTTAAAGCCTCTAGATGTGTTTTATGGTGTCCTTGGCTGCTCTAACAGTTTATGATTTAGTGACAGTATCTGATTAAGTTCTATGAATTTTCCAAACCTGTGATGTAATGCTAACAAATGGCCACGGGATGCCAGTCTTTCCCTGTGTCCCAGAGACAAACGGAATTCTCCAACAGATTTCTGTTCTCTCCTCTGAGGCATCTCAGGGGGAGGCGCTCTGCAGGGCACCTGTGCCCCTTCACTGTCCACCACACATGGTCCTAAGCTACCTTCACTCCAGTGTTTCTTACTGTCCTAGGTTAGGCCATGATTTGTCCCCAGGGGCAGCAGTAGGCCCTGGACCCTTGCTTAGAGCCCAGCTCCCACCCTGGAAGTGATGCAGAGTTAGGGGGAAAGACTGCTGCTTCCTGGAAGATTGCGCTCAGTCAGCAAGCAGAAGAGTCCATTTCCCAAAACAGGCATCGTTTGCAGTAGAGCGCAGAACCGACATGACTGTTAAGGATGCAGGAAGCACAGTTTTAGGGGACTCTCGCAGTTGTGTGACCCTCTTCAGGGGAATGCGAGTTCACTCCCCTCGTGGGGTATTTTATGAACACCAGGCAGCTGTAACAGCTTGTCTCCTAAAGATGCTTCCTGTGGCTCCCGAGATTTGGAGAAGGGAGGTGGCTGGCAGTCTCAGAGAGGGGTGTGGGAGAGAGGATTCTGTTAGGGAGGATTGGTGTGCAGGGTGCAGCCCACCCACCCCCAAGAAGAGGGTAGGAGAGGGAGGAGGGAGAGGGAGTGTGGGGTGAACCACTCCAAGCTAGATCTGTGCCCTGGCGTGACCGCCTGGGAACCCTGGAGGGCCAGAGTGATGGGAGATGCCCAAGGCTGTGGGAAGCGGGGCAGAAAGCACTGGGAGCAAGATGCACTTTGGCATGGGACGAAAGTGAGGGTTTTCCGTGCACTAGACACTGTGGACCTCTCAGTGGAGGCTGTCCGGGGACCTAAGAGCACAGCCAGCAGGTAGGTAAGATGCCTAGCAGGTGTTCTGGATGCTGGGGCCGAGACAGAGTGGAAGCAGGCAGCCAGAAGTAAAATGTGGCTCCCACACCCACCTTCAGAAAAAGTGCCGCTGTAAAGGGTTGATCCTGGCCACCTCCTGGGTCTGGTACCAGCAGCAGACCTCATCCACTGCTTGGCAAATCTGTTTCAGTTTCTCTGAGGCATTCAAGAACTCGCCAGCCCCCCTTGGAACAGGCATGCAACTGTGTTCTGGTTGAATGTCAGCAGCAGGGGCCCGGCTCATCAGGCCTTCTCACGCTCTTTACTTCCGGCCCGCAGGAGCAGAGATGAACCCAGGGCACAGAGCCAGCAACAAAGCTACTGTCTCGAAACCACAAACCTCCCCTTGCATACCCTGCCTTGCCATACTGGGACCGGGGAGTCAGGTGGCCACCTTGCCTGCTGGGGTCCGGCTGACTGCGGACAGGCAGTGCACTGGTCCACAGTGATGGGAGGAGGGCGAAGGCTTCGCTTTTCCTCCCGTCAGATTCTGGGTCCTGTCCGTGACTCTCGTCCTTGCTTTGACCCAGGCCACATCTGATTCCTTCTTCAGTTTCTCTGACACATGCAGAATCAGCCTCTGAGACACACGGGAGGCAGGGGCCTCCAAGTGCAGAGACCCAGCACCAGCCCAGCAGGACCGCTGCTCCGATGTCTGAATTTGAGCTCCAGCAGGCATGCCCTCCGAGTGTCTGTGTTTTGCTCATCCCGTCCTTTTCCCCTGGGTGCCTATAGCCTGAGGGGTGGCAGGAAGGTCTTGCAGCACAGAAGGTCCCCCTGCAGGGCTGCAAGGAGGGGTCTCGCCTTAACAACCCATTCATCTGGCTCGCGCTCCACTCCAAGCAGGTCTTGAACCCACGTCACAGCACAACTAGTGATGAGAGACTGTACCTTCTCCTTGTCCCCTCTCCCCTCAACCCAACCCTGGAAGGACCACACTCTGGCTGGGGTGTTGGAGCAAAGGAGAAGCTGGCGCTCCTTCTCTGTCCCCCACCCCTCCTGCGGCGTCTGAGAGCAGACCAGAGATCCACGGATGGGAGAGGCTCCAAGCTGAAGACAGGAGATGAGTAGCCAGTAATTCATACTGGGCTTTGTGTTGCCCGGGAACGTCTGTGAGGCCACAGGCCCGAGACGTGGTCTAGGGTAAGAGAGGCCCCAGGGAGCCAGAGTCGCAGGGAAGGTGACTGAAAACTCAGGGACGCGGCTTCACGAGGGCTGTGCCATACCGGTGTGTGCTGTGCGGGCGCCGCCCTCCTTCCTTCGCCCGCTGTCTGCACCTCGCTGTGGGCACCAGGCCCTGGCAACGCCCGGCTCCATGGCCCGCACACCTCGCCGCTCTAGGCCCCACTCAGAGTGGTGGCGCTCGGCGTCCCGGGTGGTACAGGCTCCGGTTCGAGGCTCGTGCCCGCACACCTTCTCTGGGCATCTCCATGGTCATCCTGCAGGTCTCACTGTTTTAAAGATTTATCCATTTATTTTAGGGGGGCGGTGCTCACGCTGAGCATAGAGCCCAACGCAGGGCTCCATCCCAAGCCCCCGAGATGATGACAGGAACGGAAGTCAGATGCTCAGCCAACTGTGCCGTCCAGGCGCCCCACGTGTCTCGTCTTATTGTCTGATTTTGACATCGTTCCTGCTCCTCTTCTCCCCGCGCCCCTCGGCACAGCTGAGCATCACCAGGCCCCATGGGGCCCCTCTCTCCAGCCGCCCGCCTCCCCCACCCCCTACCCCCCAGGGATCACCAGCTCCTGGACGGCCTGGGAGCCCCTGACAGCGAGCTCCCGCCCTTCGCCAGCCGCACGAGTGGCATCCAGGGGCTCATGAGGGTCACGCAGCCAAGAGGAGAGAGGTGGGCAGGCTCTGGATTCGCTGCGTCGCATCCGCTGCAGCAGAAACAAAGTTGGGACCCCCGTCCACGGCTGGCAAGCTCCCCTGGATCTGGCCCGTGCCCCCTTCGTGCACGCACCCCCACTGTCCTCCAGATCTCCTGGGGTCGGCTTGTTCCCGTGGTCTGAATCTCAGGCCACGTGCCCCTCGAGTACAGCTCTGTGTTTACTTCACAGCAGTACCCCACTTCTCCGCACTTGATCCAAGCCTTGCCTTGTCCCCTGTCCCCCTGGAACGGGAGCAGGGGAGCAGCCACGTTCCCAGCTTGTGTTTCCCGAAGCTCAGAGTGGGAAGGGGGGGGGGGCACGAGCACCTGTTGCACAAGGGGACAAGTGTGCTCCTTCAGCAGCACTAAGCGGATGCTCGCTTACAAACAAAGGAAGAGCTCAGACTCAGAGCAATGAAGTGGCTTGTCTCCCACGTTGCAGGGAGCAGTGGCAGAGCCCCGGGACCACACAGCAGCCACTGAGCACCTCTGGGCCCGTCTCGGCCTCCCCTGGCTCTTCTCTGAACTTGGCCGGAATATCCCATCACCTCCCATCTGCGGGTTCCCCGGGCTCTCCCCACCTCCACCTGGTTCCCTCCTGCGTATCCCCGCATGCACCTGGGATCTGCTAGGGTCTTTATGCTGCAATTATACGGTAACGTGGGCCTGCTTCCCTGCTCACCTCTGTGCTCACTGAGACCAGAGACAGAGACCACATTCCGTCGCCTTCTTCTCCTATCGTCCCCAGCGCGTGTGCATCATGCAACAAACGCTACTGGATGAGAACATGCACCTGGGACTGTCGCAGGCACATGGGAAGCCTCGGGGAGGGGACCCGGGACACCAATCTCTGCCCTCATGCAGCTTGCTCCCGCCCTTACTCCATAGCCGCTTTGTCTGCTTGGACCCACCTCACCAGACTTGCTTCTTAAAAGCACCAACACTGCAGGCCCAGCTCGCTTCTAGCTCCTTCCGGCACCAAGACTGGCTACACGATTTGTGAGGCCCAGGGCAAGATGAAAATGCCAGGCCCCTTGTTCAAAACTTATTAAAGCTTTTAAGGTGCCAGCAGCAAAGCATGAGAAGAGTGGAGCCCTGGTGAGAGTGCATCGCACCCCAGGGCAGCAGGCTGCCAGCCCCTCCCAGCCCGAGCTGCTCCCAGCCCCCACTTGGTCCCACCTCCTCCACAGCCAGTGACGGTCAACCCACCCTCGCTTTCAGACCCCACACACTGTAGGGGAGATTTACCCCTTTCTCCCCGGCCCTGCTCCCTGTTCTAGGCACCACCATCTGGCCAGTCCAAGGGCACTGGCCAGTTTCTCACCCTCACCAAACTCTGGTTCCAGGTCTCATGCTTCTCCTTTCTGTCTGTCTGCCTGCCCAGGCCCTTCATGATTCTGGATACACAGGACCTCTCCTGCCCATGCTGTATGTTATTCCTCTCTCTCTCCTGGGGCCGTGGTTATAAGACTCCAGGGGGCCCTGGGACAGCTGCCCAATGACCCCAGGAGTAGCCCAAGAACAGGACAATTCTTTTCCTTTTAAATTTAATTTTATTTACATTCAATTAATGAACATATAGTGCACTGTTAGTTTCAGAGGTAGAGTTCAGTGATTCATCCGTTGTATGTAACACCCAGGGCTCATGATGTAAGAAATGGAACGTTCCTAAGAGGGAACACTGGGGAGAGGAGGCTTCGGGCAAAACTGACCTAACAGGATTTTTCCCAGAGTCATCCAGCCAGGCCAGGCATCCCCCGGGGAACAGTGGATTAGATTCAAGAGGGTCAGCTATCGAGGATGGGGGGCTCTGGTTAGACTGACTCAGGGGGACTCAGGGTAAGACTGGACAGTGCAGAAAGAAGCCCAGGAGTCAGAGCCTTGTTGAGAGCTCTGAGTGTCACCGTGCTGGGTCAGGAGAGACTGTCAGAACAAGAGGCAGCTTCTGTCCCCTCATGCCCACTTCTGCCAGAGCAGATCTCTACTGGGGTTCCTCCAAGACGCCATCTCAAGGAGGGATTTTACTCCCAGAAGAAACGGGGTCTTTTGCCAGAGTCGGAGCCAAGGCCAGTTGAGGGGGGCTCTGTCCCTAGAAAGTCCACCAGGACATTTCCATATCAGACGCCTTATAAAGAACCTTCCAGTAGGACCACCTTAGGCTGAGAGAGTGGGCTCTGGCTCCCAGTGATGGGAGCAAGAGAGACCGCACAAGAGAGCCACGCTAAGAGCAACATGAAGGCCGTCTGCCCGCACCTACCTGCAGGTTACGTCTGACTGACCCCCTGGTCCTTTTATGCAGGTCTGAAGGAGGGGTCTCTAACGGACTCTGTCCGAGGCTGGTGGTGCTCCTTTAAAGACAGGCTCCCTGCTCTACTTCACGGGGTCACACCCGCTGCATAGAAGCAGCCACGTCAGGGCCCGGGGTAGGTGTCCCAGGCGGGAGCCCCACCTGGCCGCACTGCCCACCCTCTCCCCCCAGCAGCCCGCCGGAGCTGCCCTGGAGGGTCCTTCCCCACCGCCCAGGGTCTGCGGCCGCCTCCTCCTATTCAGCACGTCGTCTGAGCCCTCTGCTCACCTCCAGCCATGGTTTTCACTGGGTTCTGGGCATTCTTTGCTCTACTGTCCTTGGAGACCGTGTCTACTTCCCATCCTCTCTGCACTCTGGGCTCCCTGGCTGTCCCCGCACCTGCTTCCACTGTGCGTCCTCACAGCCACACTGGTTCAGTCCCAGGGCTTCTGCCTGCACGTCCTGCATCTTCACACCCCCTGACGACCCACTCTGGATATGGTCTGTGTCTACACTGCCTGCGGATTCCCAGGTTCCCCTCTCTGAGCGCCTCTTCCCTGCTTCCGGCCGTCTAGAAGGGCTCCTCGTTCGTCCAACGAAAGCATCTCCTCGACGGTCATCACACTAAACAGCTTTGACCATCATCTGCTTTATTATCAGACGTTGAGGTCTGGGGGACCCCTTTCGAGGCTTGACACAAGGTGGCCCGTTGGTGTCCTCAGTCCCACGCAGGGAAATACTTTCATGCGTTTGTGAGCTTGGCGTAGGCGGTTTCCCCTGGGCTCTGCCAGGAGGAACTGGAGCTGGTGGCTACTCCTGGTGGGTCTGCTGGGGCTCCCGGGAGCTGGGGCTTCAGGCCGGGGACTGTCCTGTGCCCTGTGCAGCATGTCCCCCTCACCTCACACTCAATGCAATGCCAGGGGCACCCTGGCCCAGCGCCACGGAGATCAAGGAAACTCTCTGGACTTTGCCCCATGTCCTGCGGGGGGGGGGGGGGGGAACGACACTGCTCTGCATCTCAGCAGTTGCTTTTTAAGTTTTTTTCGTGGCTGGAAGGAGGATTATGGATTCAAGGGAGAGATTTCTGCCCCCCCTGGAAAAGGAGGAGAGAGGAAAAGGATCCAATGAAACATTCCTATCCGCGAACTTGACCACAGTGTGAGCCATGGAGCTCCTCTTGCGTCATTCCTAATGTTGGACCTTCTCCTCCAAATAAAATACAGATACTTTCCAGGGACCCAGAAGGCCCTGCAAGAGTTGTCCCTGGCCCCAAGGGACAGATTTGTAACACTGAGGGCACACATGTTGGCTTTGAACTGCTGTCTGGCGTGGCTCACGGCAGCCTTTGTTACAGCTCTGTCACCCTTCCTCCTTGACCCCATGTCCTCAGGGCCCCGGACCCTCTGGCTGGACGCCCCCACCAGCAGGCTGCTCCCTCTCAGCTCTCTCACCGGCCCCTCTGCCCCTTCTTCATCTCCAGCCCTAATGCGGGGCTGCTCTGGAGCTTAGCCCTGGACTCTCTCTCCTCTTCCCACCCAACCCCAGGAGCTTTCCTCCAGCCACGTGACTCAGAGTGACCAATTTCAGCCTGGGCCTCTGGCCTAGACTCTAGGGGCCTGTGTGCTCTCTCCTGCAATGTGTGGAGGGAATCCTGAACATTCCCCAGCTCGCTGCGTTGCGGGACGGCACCTTCTGCACGTCCAGAGCCCGGAGCTGGGGAGTCTCCGTCACCCCTCGTCCAGCTCCCCGGAAGCTGGGCAGTCAAAGCACCTGCGGCCTCACCGCTCCCACCCCTGTGCCTCACGTCTGTCCCGCATACTCATGCAAGTGAAGCTTCCCAACATAAACCAGAGCAGATTCCTCTTTGTACCAAGAGAGAAGAAACTCCCAACCTTCCTGGAAGACCTGTGACCTCCCTGTCCTCCTTCCCACCCCACCCCCATCATGGCCAGGGATCTCTGGGCTCCAGAGGGCCACCAGGCACCCCCGCCTCTTTGTGTTGCTCTTCCTTCTCACGGAATGCTCTTCTCCCCGGCATCTGCCGGCCTCTCTCCTTACCCCATTCTTGTTTCTGCTGCAATGTCATGTGACCACAGATCTATCCAAAGCAGCAAGTTTGGGCAATCTCTGTCCCCTTCCCTGACTCCTTGTCTTCCGAGCTCTCAGTAGCACCTGCCATCACCCGTTCATGGAGGGCTTCCCTCCACTGGAACCCATGCTTCGTGGAAGAGATACCCACCCTTAGCTTATTCCCTGTTCCCCGCCCCCGCTACCTAGATCATGCCTCCCATGTGGCAGGCAGTGGACAAATAGTTGCTGAAAGAATCACCGTGCAGATAAAGAAATGGATATTCATCTGAATAAAAGTATAACCTTGTGAGAGTAAGAACCAAGAGCTCCAGCAATCACACACCTTGGTATTTAACCAAGTGTGTTGAAAACTTATCTCCACATGAACGCCTGCACACATGTTTATAGCATCTTTATTAAAAATTGCCCAGACTTGGAGGCAACCAAGATGTCCTTCGGTGGGTAACAGATAACCCGGGGTCCATCCAGACAGTGGAATATTATTCAGTGCTAAAAGGAAATGAGCTAGGAAGCCGTGAAAAAACACAGAGGAACCTTAAATGCATATTCTTAACAGACAGGAGCCAGTCTGACAAGGCTCCATATTGTATGATTCCCAATCTGTGTCGTCCTGGAAAAGGCAAAACCATGAAGACCGTAAAAGGATCAGGGATTGCCAGGGGTTGGGGGAGGGAGGAGGGATGGACAGGTGGAGCACAGAGGACGTTCCGGGCAGTGAAACACGGTGCCCCGTGCGGGGGCAGGGCATGTGGGGACCCTGTACCTTCTGCTCTACTTTGCTCTGAACCTACAGCTGCCCTAAAAGTAAAGTCTGTTTACAAAACAAAACAGAGCAGAACAAAAAGTTGCAGACAATGGGGATAACAGTAGAAAGTCTCCAAGTCGGGTGTGAATTTGGCATATCAAAGCATCAGAAATCAGCTCAGGGTCTGGAGTATAGAAAGTTACTCAAGGGGCGGGGTGGCACAGACCCATAGCACAGGGTCTTGTAAGCCGTGGTAGAAATGTTTTAGATTTTAAGTACAAAAAGCAGCCATTAAGGAATATGAAGACATGGAAAGACATTATCTGATTTGCATTAAAACCTTTTGTTCTGCCTGTCATATGGAAAGAGAGTGGGATACTGGGTGTCGTCTCCCCAGTTGGGAAGGAAGCACTGGCAGTGCATAGGAAAGTCAAGGATGTGTCCATTCAAAGATGTATGTAACTTAAAAGAAGTTATTTACCTTTCTTCTGGAAAAAGCACACAATAACATCATCTGGATCCCAGTGTCACAAAAAGTTTTTGAAAAGCGATGTTTTGCGTTTCTTACCGGTCTTAAGAAGCCATGATTCTCAGAACTTCCTTACTTCTGAAATTGATGATTCGGCTTGTGAGTTGGAATGGTTTTATTCTAAGATCATGAGAATATAGTACATTCTGTAATTTATCCAGGCAGAAAATGATTGCCAAGAAGGGGGGAGGGATGTCTTTCATTTATATAAGTGTCTAGCAATTGTTTGAATTTTAGACAAAACGATACCAAACATCTTTGGCCCGAAATTTTCCTTTGGGCTCATCTTCAAACCCTGCCATAAAGAAAAATGGAGCTGGACTTGAACAGTACATTCCAGATCTGCGGCAGATGCTCCCAGAATCGGAGACCATCATTCAACATATCGTAGAACGAAGAAAAACATAGCTTAGCTTAATGTTCTTCACTGGGGAAAAAAAAAAAGGTAGGGAAGTATGACCCCTGAATATCTCTTGGTTGTATCCTGTTGAATTTGTTGTTATATTCAGAATTTCTGTTAGAGAAGAGATTTTCTATCCAGTGGGGCATTTCATGGTTGATGAGGGGGAAAATCAAATATTTAAGCATAGGTTTCTTTCTTCCCTTCTGCAGAAAAGATGGAATGACTTCTCATTTGTATGAAGAGTAAATCCGTTCCATGGGGCAGGAGCAGGGGGTGTGCTCAGGGTGGTGTGGAAGCTTTGGTGTGTAGATTCTGAGTTATGGCGCATTGGCAGACCGGCATTCAAGGTCCATTCGAGACTCTTCCAAAGGTTCCTTCCCCGAGGTCCAAGGTTGAGACGGCATTTCTACCCTTCCATTCCAGCTCCGTTCTGCACGTACGTGACCTTCTGAGAAGCAGCCAGTGTCACGGGCACGCTGTCAGGCAGGGGAAGGGGCGCCCACCTCACGGCACTTTACAGTGCTGCTGACATGCAGGACCGAGATGCTGGGTTTCTGCAGCCCCTAGTCTCGGGCCTCACTTGCAGCAACCCAGTGGTGGCCTCACCCTGCCTCACCTTCCTCTTGGTGTATGATGCAACTCCGAGAAAGGCCTTCCAGACACGTTCTTGCAGCCTGGGGCACAGAGCACTCCTCTTTCGGACCCTAATGGAAGAACACAGTTCTCTGCACTAAATCTGTTTGTTGGTTTGTTTATTTATTTATTTTTAAAAGATTTTATTTATTTATTTGACAGAGAGAGAGACAGCCAGCAAGAGAAGGAACACAAGCAGGGGGAGTGGGAGAGGAAGAAGCAGGCTCCCAACAGAGCAGGGAGCCCCATGCGGGGCTCGATCCCAGGACCCCGGGATCACGCCCTGAGCCGAGGGCAGATGCTTAACGACTGAGCCACGCAGGCACCCCACTAAATCTGTTTAAAATAACTAGCGAGTCCTACTGCTTGCTTGTTAAGGTGATGTGGCTTTGGAGGCAGGAACGCACGCTACTCCTGAACCCCATCCCGGAGCTGGTTCCCTGCTCACCTTCCTGATTTCTCCCCATCAGCCTGCACTTTGCCTGCTCCCTTGCTCCCACCTCTGCTTCCCCGCCTGGCTTCTCATCACAGCAAAGTGTGCACCCGTGTGTCTGCTGACTCACACAGCGCCACACTTGACTCCTTCCACTCCCCTCCTACTGCTTTACATGCTGGTTCTCTTAAAGGGTTTCTTTTTTTAAAACCAAGTTACTCTCTTGTCCTAAAAACTGTCACTGAGGTAACCCACAAGACAAAGCCTCGTTGCCATAGAAGCGGGCTAGCATCCTCCTCTCCCGCCCTCCCCCAGCCTTCTGGAAGTTCTTTGAAGCTTAATTATCAATTAGAACATGAAATCAACCCTCAGACTCCCAATCACGCCTTAGACGATCTCACCTTTCATTCCAGACCTCTCCCTCCTGCCCGTAACTTCATCCAAGTGCCGCTGCCGTTGACTTCCTGCCCCAGTCCCACAGGATGGGTGGCTGCCTCCCTAATTTGTCTAGACCAGAACAGCACTCTGCCCCATCCATCTGAGCCCTGTGCTAAATACTACACTACCTTGTGTCATCAAGGGTTCCTCTTGGGCTGCTCTGCACTCTTCAATGGGCAGGCACAGATCCTTAGAACCGTGTGGTGTCACTGTCCTCCCCAATGCATATGCAAATAACTCATAAAGCAGGCTTTAATCTGTAACCACACGAGGAGTACGGACACTTGGGAATGACGGATGGGAAGTCTAGCTCATATCATCAAACCTGGAGGCTGGTGGTAAATACCTCGTCTACTCTCAACTTGAAGAGTTGCAACTTGTGCATTTCTTGTGTGCTTAAAAAATACATATATATTTTGCTTGTGTTTCAGATTTTTCTGCCCCCGAAGTGGGGGATGTATATTGACTCACTCAACAGGAATCCTGTGAAGGACAGTGTTATTTATAAAGTACCTTGTTTCTCATTGATAAATAGCAACATGAAGAGGACAGTGTAATTTTCTTTATGAAGTATGTTTAAGCCACAGATCTAAAATTTGGGAAGAGCAAAAGGAATTTCATAAATCTTAAACTTGAAAAACATGATCTATTGTCTTTGAACCCAAGTGGTACTAATTTAGCAAAGAAGACAAAAAAAAATCCTTGCTTCTGCCAGAGTTTATGTTTTTAATTCACTTATCTGAAAGTCTTTCCTATTCTTTTGGAAGGGGAATTCCTATTTTGCACTAGGTTTGATGATGCAACCATATGTTATAGGAGTAGAATGCACAATTTCCTCATGTAAGCGTCTCCCCCACCACCGAGTGCTCACGCTAGAACCTTCGCCTGCCCTGCTTTTGCTCACTGAGCCGTGCAGACTGAGCGTGTGCTCGGGTCGGGCCCTGCCCTGGGCTGTGGAGGTGCTGGGGCTCCACTCCTGGCCTGAGAAGCACTCTCCAGCTGACAGGTTCTGCCCGTGTGTGACCCTAGAGGAACAGAGAGAGTCGGCATGGTCGGACACAGGAATCTCACTAGATANNCAGGAATGCCGCACAAAGGAGATAAGCCCAAGAGTTTGAGGTGGACACTAAGGAAGGATTTTGCCAAGAACAGAGCCACGAGGTCTAGGGCATTCGTGGTGGACGGACGGCTTTGGCAGGGGTATTGGCTTCAGGAGGGGAGTTGGAGGGGAGCGCAAAGCTAGAAAGAAGGCTGTGCTGGGCAAGGAGGACGGGCTCAACAAAGGTGGGCTGTGGGGCCTCTTGAGTCCCAGAAACGGAGTTTGGGCCCCAAAGACACCGTACTCTGTGGGAAGAGGGGGAGGAGAAGGGTTTTGAATGACAATCTGGACTTCTAAGGAAGAGATCTTCCTTGGGACAGACTCCTCCTCTTTTCTATGGGACAGAAATAAAAACACACATGGAACACAATGTTTGATTCATGTCAACATGGACATTTATAGGTATGGTGGGTGCGAGTTCTGCAGAGGACGGCAGCAAGCATCACTGTGGCTCTCTGGAAATGCCAGGGGTCAGGCTGGCATTGTGCAGAGGCTAAGAGTTTTGGGTTTGTCAGCTCACTGTGGCCACTCAGCCTCGGGGAGGGTTTCTTCACGTAGCTGTAAGATGGGGCAACACCACCTTTCTTTGCGTTCAGTTTGTTGCAAATACAATGTGCCTGACCACCAAGTAGGTATTCAGGAAACGACAGATGCTGAGCTATGAGACACATCGTGTTCATCGCAAGCTCAGGACTCGTGAATTTCTCCCTACCCCTTTGCCACGGGCTGCAATCTCACTGGCAGCGGGTCTCCATGGCTGTCGAAACGCTCCCCTTGTTCTTCTAAATAATGAGAAGGGCTCACACTGTGTTGACATTCGAACTCCCCCCAGTGCTCAGCCCCTGGTGACCGCACTCCCCAGTGCAGAAGGCACCCCCCCGTGGTTAGGTGGCAGGAAGCACAGGTCTGTGGCTGGGCCGCCGCAGATGCCCTTGTCTCTTACAGAATTCGTCCCCCTTCTGTCTCCTGCTCCACACTTTCTGTCATTTGAACACTCCCTTGGAAGTCATTCGGGGTGTGGGTTTTGGAAGTCATGCGGAGAAAATGTTCTGCTCTGACAGCTGCCGTCCTAGCAAACTACCCAGGTGACCCCTCCTGTCCTCACCATTGGACTCTCTCAGTGTGCAGGGGTGACCTCTGGGTTTTCTATGCAGTAGGGGCCTCCCAGAGGCATGCTCTGTCCTGATTTGATTCAGGAGTTTTTGGCGGGCTGAGTATCGAGAACTGAAACATCTGTACCCACGTAACTGACTGTCAACATCAACATCTGTTTACTCTCCCACTGTCTTAATCCATCCGACCTCCCTACTCTAGATAACTCTTGCCCAGGAAGATAAAACTGGCAAATAACTTTATTGCCGATATCAGGAACTTCCCCAATATTAATTTAAATGGGTACCAGGCTGCTCAATTTATGGTGAACAACATTGCATGAAGACATGCTCTCAAGTCTGTTTCTCCTAAACTACAGGTGACCCTTGAACAATGCAGAGGTCAGGGGTGCGGACCCCCTGCGCAGTTGGAAACCCCGCATATGGCTCTGACTTCTCCAAAACGTCACTACTCACAGCCCGCTGTTGACTGGAAGCCTTGCCGATAGCATAAACAGTGGATTAACACATATTTTGTATGTTACAGGTATTATATGCTATGTTCTTACAATAAAGTAAGCTAGAGAAAAGAAAATACTAAGAAACTCATAAGGAAAAGAAAATACATTTATAATACTCTACTGTATTTGTTTATTTAATTTTTGAAGATTTTTATTTATTTGAAAGAGAGAGAGCATGAGCAGGAGTGGGGGGGGGAGTAAACTCCCCGCAGAGCAGGGAGCCTGATGCGGGACTCGATCCCAGGACCCTGAGATCATGACCTGACCTGAAGTCAGACGCTCAACCAACTGAGCCACCCAGGCACCCCTACTGTATTTATTGAAAAAAATCCATGTATAAGTGAATCTATATGGTTCAAACTCATGTCTTTCAAGAGTCAACTGGATTACATCATGGTTCTTAACCAATCATAATCTAGCCCCACTTCCATTTGAAAGACTGGCCTCAAACCAAACATTAGAAACTTAATAAATATGTCACCCTTTCCAAACGCTCCAAGACAAATCTGAGACTATCGGGGTGGTGCTGGCAAGGAGGAGACGGCCAGTGAAGGGGCGGAGCTCAGGGCGAGGGGCTTCGGAGACAGCGGAAGGGGCCGCAAGCTGGGGAAAGGGGGCCTGAAAGCTGCAAGGGGCAAGAAAACAAAGTCTCTGGCGCCTCCAGAAAGAACCGGTCCTGCTGACACCTTGACATGAGCCTGCTTGTGGACTTGCCCTCCAGGCTGTGAGGGAGTAAATTTGCATGGCTTTGAGTCACCACGTTTGTGGTGATTTGTCACAATGGCCACAGGAAACGAACACACTCCGTCTTCTCACATTTCCAGAGTGTGTAGAGATAGAACCGACCTCCAGGGCCTTTTACAAGGGGTCGACGAGTCAGTTCGTATGAAGCACTGAGGTCAGTGTCAGTCAGTAAATACTGAGTGTTATTACCGAATTTATTGTATCTCTATCTGAAACCAAGTGTCACAGCACGTCTGCAAACCTGCATGTGGGCAGGACATCTGTCCGTTCCAGCTCTGGGACGCAGAGGCTGGCAGAGCCTCTACAGTTCTTTGTTGACCGTCAGGTCACTGAGTGACGTACGGCTTTCTCTACCATGCAAGACGTTGTTAGTGAAAGAAAGCAACTGCACACAGGATTCCAAACACTACAAAGCTCTGAAGTTGTTCTTATTCAGCTTTTGAATTAATGATATAATGTTAGTGGCCGTAGAATGATGTCCCTCAATTTGTCTTAGGCTTCCACAACTGATTTTCCCTGGACATGTAACCCAGTGATAGAGGAAATGGTCTGGGTTGGCACTGAGTGGAGGAAGGGAAGGGGCCACATGTGGCTCTTAGCGGAAGGTGTTGGGGAAGTAAGTCAACTCTCCCACCTGTGCTCATGAAACTCTGAGTAATACAGGGGACTCCAGAAAGACAGAACCAAGAGGAGATGATGGATAGACTGGTGGATGGATAGATTGATAGATGGATGGATAGAGAGATAGACAGACGATACATACATACATACATACATACAATTGGAGGACAGGAGGGAGAGGGATTTTAAGGAATGGGCTCACATGATTCCAGGACTGGATGCCATAATAAGTCTTAACTAGAAGGTGGAAGGAGCCGAGTGAGGCTAACGCTCTCTGGTTAAAAACCCACTCACATTAGCCAGGGTGGAGGGACATTTAGTCATGTTTGTGGTTTTGACAAGCTCGTGGCTTGTGTCCAGACTGATTTCAGAGGGGTCTTCATTTTGCTCTGCTCCACCATGTCCAAAGAGTGGCCTTCTGTGACACCGGTGCCCTGCGACACTGTTTAACTTCAGCAGGGGCGCGAGCATGGCCGAGGGGGCCAGGGGTCTGCCAGCACCTGGAGGCTGCTTTTCTCTTCGGATGTATTCATAGGTTTTGATCCATCAGGTCTGGGATAATGAAGGGCCCCCTATTCCTTCTATACAGAGATAGCTTAAGGAAGTTTTTTGGCTCATGCGTTCTCAAAGGAGAGGGAAGCTTCCCACATTTTTTAATCTATTGCTGCATAGCAAATTGCCACAGATTTAGTGACTTAAAACAACACATGGTAATTATCTCATACTGTGTGCAGGTTAGACATCCGGGCACTGTCCAGCTGGGTCCTCTGCTTTGGCTCTCACCAGGCTGCAGTCAGGCCTTGGACAGAGTCATGGGCTCATTAGAGGCCCAAGTGAGGAAAGATCTGCTTCCAAGCTCTCTCAGGTTGTTGGCTGGGCTTGTAGGACAGAAGTCCCCATCTTGCTGCTGACTGTCACCTGGAGACCACTCTCAGCTCCTGGAGGCTGCACAGGTCCCTGGCACATGGCCCTCTTGCAGGTGGCCTCATAAAATGGCAGCTCACTTCTTCAAAGGCAACAAGGGAGAGTCTTTCTTCCTCAAAGTCTTATATAACCTACAACCACGAACATGACACTCATCACCTCTGCCATATTCTGTCATCCAAAATAAGTCACAATCCCCACTCACTTTCAAGGGGTGGGGATTATATAGGATATCAGTCATTGGGGAGGGTAACCTCGTGGTATGTCGACCACATCACCTCAGAGTCTATTAAACAACTAGATGAACCCTTCCATTTTTTAAGCATTGAAAAATTACAAAAGGAACAAATATAGAAAATGTAGATGACATGAATAAATCCAAACAAGGAAATAAAATCACTTATGATGCTTAAGTGTCATGGCGTCCTTCAGCATGATTTACGGCTCAGTGCGACTGAGGACTCTTCACAAATACAGTCGGGGAACAGCCATGTTCTTGCAGCGCACAGAGAGGAGGCTTCCATCCTCACTGGTGAGAGAAGCTTCTGGAGCTCCTTTGCCATCTGCTAGTGGAGGCCGTTGGCCAACTGGGCCAATAGAGCCCCAGGTGACATGACATTTTTAAATTTTTGATTATCACACTGTTCGGGGTGGAGAGTGCTACTGGCATCGCGTAAGTGGAGCCTAGGGATACCGAGGAAAATCGCACAACACACAGGATTGTCCCACCTCACGCATCCATGGTGCGGAGGCCGAGAAGCCCTGGTCTCAATCCTCACATGAGAACATGAAGCTGAAGATGCTTCTGGGCAGGGAGGGTATTTATGGAGCTGTGTCCTTTCTCTCTCCGTCATGCCTCAGAGCTCAGTGCAACGGATGTGACGAGGGACAGTCAGCTGGTTGCAAATACCTCTGAACTGAACACGTTTTCAGTCCCGTAGCCATCCTGGTGACCGTTCACGTGCACTAGCCGGTGAGGCAGAATTGTACGTGCTGCAGAGTGGGAAAAGATTTACTGGGCCTTAAGGAATAAAAGGAAAATTCTGTTATCTAGTGAAAGATCCCAAGCAGGCAAAGACTAGAAAATGCACGAGAGAGCCAGCCTCCTCCACTGCCTTCTTCCCATGGGAGCCACAGGGCCGGCCGACCCCCTGGATGTCTACCGTCACATCCCAGACCTTGAGAATGCCTTGTAGGAAGACATTTATTTGGGATATTTGGGGCCCAGCACTTGGAGAGATGTTTACCTAAATTCTCCGCCCTGGAGTCTGTGATTATTCAAAAGTACAAGGAGAAAGCTGTCAAGCCAAGGGGATGATTTCAGCGGGACCATCAGCAGGAAGGATGTAAACCATTCGTTCATTGTGAAATCACGGGGATAGACACCAGATGAAGAACCCCCAGGATGCGAGCACTGAAAACACCCCAGAGACAGCTGCGTTGACGCGCTCATCCTGCAGATGAGGAGGCTGGGATCAGAGGCAGAGCCACGGAGGGAGGCCAGATCTGGGAGAGACAGTCCTGTGTCTCCGCAGCTCTCTGTGCCTTCTGCTGTCAGGCCAGCGCAGTGAGTGGACAGTCAGGCCTGGCCTCCGGGCAGGCGGCAGGACCAGCCCCTTCTCTTCCCTGTGCTGCTCCGAGGGGGCCCCTCTTGGGAGCAGCGCCGCGTGGAGGCGCCAGTCCTAGCTCATCCCCGCAGCTGTCTGCCCGTCAGGACGGGGCGTAGTGACGCCGGCCAGCCGATCCAGTCAGGTGCTTCATAGGCAGGGCACAGATGGTAAGGAGTCAGTGGGCCAGCTCCCCAGACACATGCATTATTACAGATTTAACAGTGTCTTCGCTTAGAGACAAGACTGCTTCCTGATGGGACCCCCGGCACCAGCACACCATAGAAGGAGCCGAAATAGAGAGAGGTAAATTGGAAAAGGTGTAGAGGAGTAACTCTATCGTATGGGTGTATATAGTATATATATTTCTTTCCTATACTACTTTCTCTAGAGATATAAAAAAATACATTCTTTCTATGGAAAATGTGAAAGATAATATTCTATAAATATGTATATATTCTATTAACGTATTTCTATTTTCTAGCCCTGTGACCGTCACAAATATAATTTTATAATCATTTCTTCACTTAACAAAGAGTTCTAAACATAAATATGAATAACAATTTTCCCCGAGGGTTGCAAAACATCCCACTTAATCGATTCGATCGCATCTCTACAGTTGTGCTTGGACAGGCAGCCTCAGCCCCAGCACTCCGGGCTCTCAGGGCCGGATCATCGTGTGCGGGGGGCGGTCCTCTGCACGGCCTGGAGCAGCATCCCTGGCCTCTGGCCTCTGTCCCCTGGATGCTGGGAGCAACCCTTTCCAGTGTGACCATCAGAGCTGTTTCTACACGTGGCTGAATGTCCCCCAGGGTCAGAATCACCCAAGGTTGAGAACCACAGATGTAAGTTGTTTGTTTGTTTGTTTTAGTTTTTTTCTTTAAAGATTTTATTTATTTATCTTTTGGGAGGGGGAGGAGCAGAGGAAGAGGGAGAAGCAGACTCTGTGCTGAGCGTGGAGCCCAGTGCGGGGCTTGATCCCATGACCCTGGGATCATGACCTGAGCTGAAACCAAGAGTCAGACCCATAACTGACTGAGCCACCCAGGCACCCCCTTTAAAAAAATTTTTTTAAATATTTTAAAAATATTTTAGTTGTTTATTTTTTATAGTATGAGATGTTTTATTTTGTTTTTGGCTTTGCCCATCATCCCACAAAGCTGCCTGAACCTCTTCACGGCCCTCTTTCTTCTTCCATCCAAGCACAGCCAGAGGGTGCACTCCTAGATGCAAAGTCACTATTGCAGAGAAGAGACATCCGTTGAGAACACTGATCCACTTTTGCCAAATTTCTATGCAAGTGTCATTTTTAAAACGTTAAAAGCACAACTGTCGCTCACATATGTAGGGAGCTTACGTCAAAGATGTCTTTTCCCTTTCAGTGAGACAGCCAGCGGGCTGCGGAGGCTGGGTCAGGAGGAAGCGGACAGAAGGTGCCCGAAAGCACAGTGAAAACTGCAGAGGGAGTTGTTCAATCACACGCACAAGGAAGCTCTAACTGTGGGCTCCAGAGCACGGTCGTCTGCGCTGCGGTCAGCCTTCTGCGAGTCCGCACGGACGCCACAGGGTCTGAAGTACGCTGGGCGATGGAAACGGTAAGTGACACGGAATGCGGTTACTCCTGACGACTCAGATAGGTCTTGGGAGGCTCTTGTGCACATCCCCACGCACCCTCGAGGAGACAGAGCCCTCTTCTTGCCTATTTCTGCGTTTTGATCTTTTCCTCTCTTACCATCACCTTCCTGACATTGTGCCAACTGTCCTCTCCCTTCCATTGCGCGCCCCCCTCAGCCGCCACCCACACAGGGAAGGGGCATTCCTTTCCCTTAGCGCCCGCGCCCATGGGACAGGTGCCTCGCGTCCTTGCTCCCTCTCAGTCGATGCTGTGAGCTCCAGGATGTCTTCACACATTTATGGACCATTTCCCTCTGATTGATTCTGTCTGCATGTCCTTTATCGATTTTCCTTTTAGAGAGTCCCACTTTGCCTCAGACACTTGCAACCCTTTTATCTACATATCATTTGCCTCTTACAAATATTAGAAATGTTTTTTTCTAAATGTCCCTTTAAAAAAGAAATCGATACAGAATCCAGGCCACCAGTCTCTGTCTTCATGGATTCATGTCTGAGATTTTCTGTTGAAAAGTCCATTCTCAGCCCTGGGGTTAAGTTTTCACCTGTACTTCCTTCTAATATATTTAAAAGTTATTATTTTATACGTAAGTTTTTGTTCCAGCCGAAGGCCATTTCTAAATGATGAGAGTCGGAGATACAACTGTTTTCCCCCAGAGTTAGCCAGTCTTCTTGCCTCTGTTGAATGATTCATGTGTGCAAGTCCCTTTGCTCAGATGGGAAGTCTCTGTGTGCAGGACTGTTCTGGACTGCCTGTTCTGTTCCCTTGCTTTGCCTGCCGCCTTGGCCCCAGGCCACAAGATGGAAATCGCTATGGATACATCACACACTTCTTTATCTGCCAGAGCAGGTCTCATTTTAAATGTCACAGCTTTTATTTGCAAATGGTAGAGTGACTATTTGTATAGAATTTAGATAAGTAAAAAGGTGTTCTTTTTTTTATGGACAATGGTTTTTCGTTATCTTTTCAAACCAACTATTTTCCTGTTAAAGGGATATTTTCACTTCTTCGTGAACACTTGGAGGACGTGGGATTTCCCTCTGTGGAGTGAGAGGCCATGCCACTTGTCTTACATATTCTTACAGGCATGCTTTTCCTGTGTCTGAGTGTCTGGGAATGTTCAGGCCCAGGGTCATAGGGGGTGTGCAGAAATCGGCGGAGGGAGGGCGTCTGGGTGTTTGAGAGGGTGTGGAATCTCCCATGCTCATGACACGGCCTAGGGTGCTTGCAATGAGGACTCGGCGGCTCTTATGTATTTGTTTGTTTTTATCAGCCTCCGAACCAGTTTTCTCAAACAGGGCTCCTCCAGTCCCCTGAGATTTATCAGAGTGGCTGGAGAAAAGTTCTTCCAAAATAGGAGGGTTAGAAAATGCCCCATTACACCATGTTGAGCAAGGTTCTCAGCAGCAGGACTTCTCAGGACCTTTCGTCTATTCATATCCTGTGACTCTTCAAGAGTGTGTTGGTTATTAGACCTTGGCATCTTTCTCCAAGATCCCAGTCAACACTGGACTGGCTAAGCTCTGCAGTCTGGCAAGCACCGGTTCCCAGATACTATTATTTTTCAAGCAAAACTGAAAAAGACAAAATGTCGCCAACAGAGCAAAAGAAAACAGCTATAATTAATGGTAATCACTGACAACAAGAACACGATCCACTCTATCTTTGGTGGCGGTTTCCGTGTTCCCGAGTGAGTTCTGTGCATTTCCTTGGCCGCCCTCCCCGCTCCCCAGTGAGGACGGCAGGGTAGGATTTATCACCCCTCTGCGCCGAGAATGTTGGCATCCTGTGGCCCTGCGATGATGGCACCCGTGCGAGAATCGGCATCTGTGGATTGCACAACAGATTTTGTTGGTTTTCCTTTGCTGTGTAAAGTGACAGGACTTAACGAAATAAACCAACAGCCACGTGTCAGCTTACAGTCCTCCGGGTCAGAATCCAGCACATGCTGCTGGGCTCTCTGCTCAGGGGCTCACTCGGTGAAATCAGGGTTGGCTTCGCTTCCTTCCTTTCTCGGGACTCAGGGGAAGATTCAGCTTCCAGCTCATGTGGGCTGTTGGCAGAATTCATTTCCTCGCGGTTGTAGGACTGAGGACTCCGGGTCCCAGGGGCCATGCACGCTCCTTGCCGTGTGATTCCTCATCTTCCAGGGCAGCGACAGGGACTCTCCCTCACGTTAATCCCCCCACGCTTCAGGCCTCTTGCTCAGGAAGAGCTCCATCCCATTTATGGGCTCACCTGATTAGGTCAGGCTCACCCAGGATAATCTCCCTGTCTTGAAGTCAATTAGTTTTGGACCATAATCCCACCTACAAGATCCAGGCAATACCTAGATTAGTGTTGGTCGCATATCTGGGAAACGATGTGTGTGTCCACAGTGGGGTTGGGGGAAGCGGGGGGAGTCTGGGGAGGCCCTGTGAGAATTCTGCTGCCACCTTTGCTTCCTATGGGGTGGGCCACCAGGATTGCACTTGCTTTAGAAATTTTCTGTGCTCCTAAGATGCTCCATGTGTGTTTGGGGAAATAAAAAATGAGTCAGAGGAGATTTGATCTTAGAGTCAGTAGAACACACGAGACAGAGACCCCTAAGAGGCTCATGCCGACAACAGGGCCACGTTCGTCCCACGTCTGGCAAAGCCACTTCCCTCGGTGCTGCCTGGGGATGGAAAGCGTCTGCACAGTGGTTCAGTGGTCGCTTTTTAATGAATATTTTTAAAAAGACTCTATTTTAAGCTCCATTTATTGTCTGTGGCTGAAATAATGCTCCAATGTGTGGGGGCAATTAAATCATTCACAATTATGGCACTTCTGTTCCTTACGGGATGTTAAAATCATCCAGGTTTGGTTTGTCCTTGATGATCATTGGAGACAGACTGCCCCTCCCAAGCCCCCACACTGGGACTGTGTCACGTGTCAGACGCCCGCACTCCTTGCTTTCCCCAGCCACACCTGACCTCACCTTCCCAGTTCCTCATCACCCTACGTTTTTAGTGAAATTCAGCAAGTGAAAACATTTAGCCAAACCAGACTCCCTGGGGTCCCTGATTGGTTTGGTTGCAGCTCCCCCTTTACAGCCAGTGTTGGGGGGGGCGGGTGGAACTGGGGACTGCTAACGGGACAGCCCCCTCTGCTCCCCTGCTACACTCCCCCCTGCAGGAACCGTCACCCTCCCACCGACTTCCCACCGACTGGAGGAAGCTGCCATGGATTTCCTGTTACAACATGAAGGAAGCCTCCCCTGGGGGCTGAGTGCACAAGCCCCAGCGCAGGGTCCCCCTGCTCCAGGGAAGGCCACCATGTGCCCCCCACCGTCCCCTCCGAGCTCTGATGTCATAGGTACCACGGGCCCAGAGAGCAGGGCCAGGCTGGGTTTCTCAAGCAGGCCACGCTAATATCATTAAGCTGCCTGGTTTTAATTTGCAACCACTTCCCAACTGTCTACTTAGAAGTGTTTAAAGCCAAACTCTTTCATTCTTTCCACCATTTACTGGTGATTGGAGAAGTTTAATGATTGTCTTGTGAGGAGGAGGAAGGGACACAGATCAGGCACAGGCAGAGAGTGATGAGAAAGAAGAATTACAAGCTGGAAGAGAAATGCAAGATAATAAAAGTGTAATTTAAGACATCATACTTGTACAATTACCGTGGTGTGTCACGCTTAGCAGGGAGTCTAAATTTATCTCACTGCTGATAGTCCACTGTGAGAAATAAAACTGTACGGAAATCTGGGGGGCGTTCCAGAATTTCTCAACAACTTTATCTAGTGGTTCAGAGTGTGGGCAGGAGAGTGGGGGGGGGGACCTCAGGGCCTTCTGTGGAGCTCAGGCCTCAGGGACTGTGCAGTGGAGTGGAGCTGGCTGCCCCGGGGCCTGCATAGCCCCCCATCTCTGTAGCAGGACACAGCCTCGCTGCAGCTCTGTCTCCCACGCCGTGCCCTGTCCTGTCCGAGAACAGGGTGGTGGCTGTGAGGTCAGTTATTCCGGACACGTCCTCCCTTCCACATGCCCACAGAGGTGCCCCGTGGGTGTGGGTGGCACACACCCCTCCTGGCGTCCCCCTCGGCTGGCCCCAGCTCTTGCCCTTCTCTGTCAGCAGCCCCACCGCCCCTCACACCTCACATGGGAGGTGTTCCTGGGTTTCTCCCACATTCTCCGAGCTCAGATCCCATGACAGGATGTCCTCCCGGCCCTGTATCCCTTCGCCTCCCTCCTCCGGCCTGGCCACTTTTTGGCCACAGACCCCTGGGAGGGATCCTGCCCCAATACCTAGTGTCCTCCCAGGTGCCAGGGGAATGAGTTCCAAACCCAAATAACATCACTTTGTGCCCCTGCCCAACGCCCTCCAACAGCTGCCCGTGTTGCTTAAAATAAAATTCTAATATGACAGCAGCCTCAGGCTGCTTTCTCTGCTGCGGCCCCTTCTCCCCCCTGGCCTCCAAGAGGGGCCTCTCCTTTCTGTCCACTTTCTTCCCACATCAGGGCACTTAGCACCAAGACAGCGGTGGGCCCAGCAGGTGTAGACTCTGAGCCACGAGGGGGACCAGAGTGTGACCCATCAGGCGTCAACCCTACCAAGTCTCCCGAAAGTAACTATAAATGCACACGGGTGTAAAACCTCGAGCCTGTGTCCACTTATCCATTAGCCCACCGCTTCCTTACACACCTTGCTTCGAAGAAAAGAGCACGTCACTCATGTTCCTTGGCAAGATTAATAGAGAGAGAGGACCAAATGCTGGCGGTGTTGAGACACGTCACTCCGTGTGGAAGGAGCTTAACCAGGGTTCCTGAGATAGAAGAGGAAGCCTGGGATCGTCCTGTCAACAAAATGCCCCGAGGAAAGACCATGAGGGCAGTGGGAGTCCACACGTCCCGACAAAGCACCTTGTGGGAGCAGTGATCGCAGCTGGGGAAGAGCGGGGTCCATCCACACGGGGGGGGGGGGTCCCCTGCACTCACACAGCCTCCCGCCTGGAGGAAGCTCCTTCAGCCTTCCCTCTGCTCACCTGATAGAGCTATTCGTTGCCAGGGAAGTTGGTTACCAGCTTGCCCAACATCCAGGAGCTGCAACTATTCACGTGCTTTCCCGCGGTGACCTTGCCTCCATGGTGTCCAGGTGCCGGCAATGTGTACGCAGCCACCTCCCACCGCAGTCTTCCTTCCTCCCCAGCGCCGGCAGGACGCTTCCCTGGAGCGGGCATCTGCCACGTGAACCCACACTTTGTAGGATGGTAAATGGACGCCAGCCTTCCCAGCTCTGTACCAGTTCCCAGCTGGGCGTTGGCCTTGCTCTGGTCCTCCGGAACCCCAGCCACCAGGACTTGGGGAGCAGAGCAATAAGACCGAGGACTTGATATTCCCCGAGAAGCTCCAGAGGGAACCCGTGGTAATTCAACAAGGATCTCCAGGGATCCCTGTGAGGAGAGCCGGCCAAGGAGGGAAGGGGGCGGCGATCTGAATGTGGTGTGTCTTGGGGTTGGTCGATGGGAGGACAGAGGCACAGAGCACAGACGGGACAGCTCGGCATCCGACTCCCAGACACGTCTGCGCTGCGCGGGGCAGTTGGTGGCAGTCGCCATGTACTGACCCAGATAGAACGCTTTTCCTTGCCTGCTCGTCACGGGCCATTTGTCATGGCTCTTGGAGGCTGTGACTGCCGCCGCTCTATGTCGTGTGCGAGAGGATGCAGCCCGCGGAGCTTGGTGTCGAGTCAATGTTGGCAGCCGCACCAACTTTCAATTGATATTAATGTCAGAGCCGCTTTTTACAGTTTTCCTGAAGGCTTTAGCAACAACAGATCAAGGCAAGCTTCATGGTACCTGAACCCGAATCAAGCCCGCGTTTTTCTGATGTGTATTTAATTTGGTCTTGGCACAGAGTCTCTGTTTTTCTTGGGTTTTACATCATTTATGAGGTTGCATGGATACGCTCTAACAAAACATCATCTATAATCAAACGAGGCTCACAGAAGAAAGAAATGCAGGCCAATTCCGACTAATCTTAGCCTTTATGGGAATAGCTATTTGCTCTGAATGATTGGCCAAACATCTGTGTCAACACTTTCTGAGCTGGAGAGAGAGATGTGAATCGCCGCATTTACGATGATATTTCTAGTTCCAACAAGGGGAAGTGCTCATCGCAAACGAATGTCTCAGCTAAGCTCTTCTGAGTGAAATCTACCCTCCTAATTAATTATAATAATTAAAGCACTGATATTTGCAAGGGGCGCGTGTGTGCATATCGGGCAAAACCCGTTTGCCTTGCCTCACACTAAACTTTCTAAGGAAATGACCTCCAGTCATCCTACAGAGACATTTCAGGAAGAAAGCTGTTTCCTTCTCTGCATGAGACAGAAGTGTGTGGTCTCACGCACCCCTCTAAACCAGGCATCACTCAGCACTTTCTGGGTTGATAAAAAGACATATGTGCTCATCAAGGTTGGTTTATGTGATTAAGGAAGACCAAAGAATGTCAATAATTGGATCCATTGTGAAACATCTGCAAGAGTCAACATCTGTGCTTTGCCGTCGTGCACACACGGGGCCGTGTTCGGGCTTTGCTGCGGGGAACACGTGTCTCCGGGGATTGCAAACACACAGCGACAGACACAGCCACCTCCCCAGCACACACTTGCTGCTCTGTGGGGAGGGGGGCTTGGGTGGCTGCGCCACTGGGGAGGGACGTCTCCTGTTCTGCCCTCAGCTTTGCCTCCAGGGGCAAGGTGTGCTGGGCTGCCGATCGACTTTGCTCATCTGTGACATCCGTTCGAGTCACCCTTCTGCAGAGTGGACACAGAAGGAAAGGACCCGGTGATAAAGTGAGATTTGCACACATGGGGTAGCAGGAGGCATAGATGTGGCTGATGAAGAATCAGGACACAGTTCCTAGCCTGGGGCGAGGCTCATGCTTCTCCGTTTTCCTGCAACCGGAGGGCTCAGTGCAAATGGGGCATTTCCATCCCATCTGAGCCCACGGAAAGTGCCCATTGATGTAGGGCTAGGCCGTGTCTCTGTTTTATCAGCTGCGTCCTCTGTGGGCATGCAAGGCTTTCCCAAGCCCTCAGAGGATGCCAGCACGAAACCCTTGAGACATGGGATCAACTCTCTAAACCTAGAGACAAATTCCTTGAGTTTAATAAAATGAAGTTTTAAATAAAATGAGGTTTTTTTTTTTCTTAAATGTCTGTCCCTACTGAATTTGACTCCTTTTTAAGTCCCTGAACTGTGGTATGGAGGAGCGAGTGATGGAAACAGAGCAGTCTGAGATTCCACTTGGTTCTTTGAATTAATCACGCTGGTTGGATGGAATCCAGTTTTATCTGTTTGTTTCTCAAAGTCTGCACTTTTGTTCCCTAGTGTCGACCTAGGAGGCAGGTTATCCTGCAGCGCAACCGGGGAAAGCAGCCCACACACGGCCAGGTAAACTCAGTGAGGCTTGCAAGTCTCTTTCCAGACGGTTCGGGCTTGCTCCGAGAACGCGCTGGCTGTGACCAAAGTCATTGCATTTGTGGCTTTGCGATCAGCTGCCTCGTCACAGAGCTTTCCCCTGGCCCTCTGGGTTCTCCCCACTTGGGTTCATTAAAAACACTCATAGTGTTCTGGTTTTTGCAAATTTAACCAGGCAAACCATGTATCAACCTTCGCAAAGAGGCCGAAAGCTGACAGGAGAGAAGATTGGGTTTTATTTTATTTCAAGGTCGGCCAGTCCGGAGGCTGGGAGACAGTACGTGTTCCAAGGTTGAGTGAACCCCGACCTCTGGTCCGACGGCCAACATAACAGGTGCCCCTGAGCCCTGCACTCCTGCCTGGGAGTTCAAGTGCTGAGCGGAAGCTCTGTCCAGGACGTCTGCATGGAAGCAGACTGATCCATCGACACCAAATCGGCAACGGGGCAAAAAAGTAGCGGGAAAGGATGTTCACGTGCTCGAATAAGTTTCACAAAGACCGAAGCACTTCCTGTTTCTCAGCAATTTTATCGTGCACCTTTCAGGTCTGTCAGACTCCTCCCCTCAGGTGTATTCGTGACATCGCTAGAGGGGAGCTGGCATACCTCACAGGACTGCAGCCTCCCTCGACGCTGATTTGAGGACACCCTCGATCATGGAGCTACACTGTGGTTCGAACCCTACATCCCATTCTCTACCCCTTCCTTGTGCTTTCAGAAGATCAGAGCCTTGGGCACCTGCTTCCACTGTCCATTTGGAGCAATAAATACTACTTCCAAATCCCTTGGCTTTGAAAATACTATTCATTGCTAACAGGTTTGATCAGCGACCCTCTCACCGCTTGAGTCCGTGGAAAGCTCAACACCGCAGTTTGGCACCTTCTCCTTGAAACAAGTTGCTTTTCAGTCAAATCCACACCAGGCCCCCACCTCCCAACGTGCTGCTCCCTGTTCAGGAACTCCCAAAGGAAGCACAGGGGCAGGGGGAGGCGAGACCACACATGCAGCCAAGGTCACTGGGGCTCTTCTGTGTCTCCCCCAACAACACTGTCGATGCAGTGTTGGCACAAAGATAAAGGGGGAAGCCCGCAAAGTATTTACTGAACTTATTTATTTGCATGAAAGGTTCCAATTTTACAGGAGTCTGTTTCTAGCATTTGGACTAAATTTTGGACGTTTTAAACCAGTTAATTGGAGTCATTCAGAAATTATCATAATTCGCTCCATTCCCTTCCAAAGTGTCCCCTTTTCATCAAATCAGTTACTTGCAGTATTAGCATAATCCGCAGCCAACCTATTGAATTTACAGGCGCTATCTTCCTGGTTCAAGTATTTCGTTTTGAGATGAAGAAATATATGAAAATGTGAATCTTTGAAGCTTGTTGTCTACGAGTTTCAGTGGTTTCTTTTTCTTAGGACATCGTTCTTAATTTTTGACTCAAAAAGGGCTGGCCAACCATGCTTTCAATAACACCTTCATGATGTTATGACTGTCCAAAAATAAATAGAAAAGATCAGTAAAAGCGAACCAAGTGTTGATGAGACTTTCTGCCTTTAGCGGCCGTTGGTTCTGGAAATGTGTCCGGGGAGAGGAGGCTGTCAGGAGGGGCTGGGGAAGGGCAGGGAGGAGAGAACGCTAGACCACCAACACTTCCACAATGACGGAAGGAATGACAACCGGAATAACTGAGAAGAGCTTTGTGTCCGGGACTGTGCTTGCAGGGGCTTGGGCTGGTGCAGGGCAGGTCCGGCTTCTCTGAGCGGGTATGTGGGGGCTGATGGCAGAGGTAGGAGCAGAACCAACAGGGGAAGGGGGCTGAGATGAGCATCCCAGGCCAGAAGATAGCATTTGTGTTTGGACCCACTTTGCCTTGGACCCAAGTCTGTAACCCTCCACCTAGGAAATAACTGGGATCTGGCCATGTCCTCAAGCCCCCCATGCCACCGCCCTGTGCTGAGGGCCAGCATCATTGCACACGCTCCCTGATCTCCCAGAGTGATGTGGCTACTCCGCTCCCAGGTCTCCCCATCGCACACCGGCACACCACACTCTCACCGCATGCCACACACAGCACGAGCCCTGCCACCCTGTCATCTGGTCTACCTACTTCTTAAGTCTCAAGTGGTGGGGAAGAGATGTGGGCTTGTCCACACTTGTCCCCAGGAAAGAAAACCTTGTCAAGATGAGAACTCAACATCTCAGTAACCCCTTCTTAAAAATAATCAAGTATTTTATTTCATTTTATTTTTAAAAGGTACTTTTAAATTTAAGCCATCTCTAGCTCCAACTTGGGGCTCGAACTCATGACCCTGAGATCAAGAGTCATATGCCCTTCCGACTGAGCCAGTTAAGAGCCCCAGTAACCAAGTATTTTAAAACTCACTCATCTTCGGGACGCCTGGGTGGCTCAGTTGATGAAGCATCTGCCTTCGGCTCAGGTCATGATCTTAGGTTCTTGGGATCGAGTCCTACATCGGGCTCCCTGCTCAGCGGGGATCTGCTTCTCCCTCTCCCTTTGCCTGCCGCTCCCCCTGCTTGTGCTCTCTCTCTGTCAAAGAAATAAATAAAATCTTTAAAAAAAATAATAAAATTTGCTCATTTTACCATGGATTTCCTTTTATTAGTACTTTTCTGGAAATGAAATATAACTCACTTCCTTTGGATACAAGCAAAACTGTTTTGTGTTCCTCCCAAGGGCACTGCCTTCTTTTCTCTCGCTTACAGCTTCTGCTTTTCTCTTCTCCCTGGGCACAAGGATGCTCTCCGTCTGCTCACATAGCCCTCCCCTGGAATCATAAAGTGTGCTTCTCTTTCTGCTTGACACAGCCATTTCCCTCCCTTCCCATATCCACAAACACTTGCATACCTTTCCCCTCTGCTCCGGATCCCTCTCACACTCCCCATGACAGCTGGACAGGGCCAGCTCATAGTTTGGGAGATTAGGTCACTGTGGCTTGTCTATACAGCTGTGTTCCTGGCAGGGCCCCGGAACCGCTAATCCCATCTCTCATGGTGGAGCCGATAGTTTAGTCTCAGGCATGCTCATACTCCTGGAAACATGACACATTCATAATAAAGTCAAAACACTAGTCACCTAGCCCTGTAACCCAGCCCCACTTCCAAATGTCTTCCTGCAGCTTCCATGACCCAGGCGGGAGCTCTGGACACAGGGAGACCCTCCCAGCTGCTGGTGGAGTGGCTGCCGGTAGGACCACCATGGCTGGTGATTGTGTGATCTGAGGACATGGGGTTGGCTGTGTGTGGTGGGCTCTTCCTGAGATGACAAGAGCAGCGGCATGCTGGCCTCACACTGGCCACTCCTTGTAATGGCTCTGGACACACCTAATTTGGAATTAGGTGAAACAGGGCCCGTAGATTGGGTCCAAACCCAAAGAATGTCAAAGGCATGCCAGAAAGGAGTTGGAGCTGGGAATTAAGTAATAGGGAGGGAAAGGGGCTAGTCGATGACTGGACGCTCTGTCCATCTGTGGTCACCAGCAGTCATGGTTGGCTGAGGTCTATGTAAAGGCAAGGCCACAGTCATCAAAACAAGGACTCTGATCAAACACAGACCACACAATCCCCCCAGAGCAGGAAGTAACTTCCAAGCTAGTCTACAATCCACGAGGTCAGGGCCGTTGCCTGAGTCACCAAATTCCCTCCCTCCCGGTGACCTTCGCACCCTTTGTTTAAACACCACAGTGCAGGGGCGCCTGGGGGGCACAGGTGGTGAAGCGTCCTACTCCTGGTTTTGGCTCAGGTCGTGATCTCGGGGTCATGAGGTCGAGCCCACATCCAGCCCTGCACTCAGGGCAGAGCCTGCTTGACTTTCTTTCTCGCTCTCCCTCTCCACCCCCCCCACCAAATTAAATAAATTTTTAAAAAACTTAAAAAACCGAACATCACAGTTCAGACAGGTGAATGCAGCCCAAGGAGGTGATGCTGGCTTCTACTCTGATGTGTCACTGCTCGAACCCGGGAACCGTCAGGGATGTAATAGGGTTTTGTAGTCAGTGGAAACGTTATATTCCTGCATCACTTAGAAGAAAGAACTCATCTGCAGCACCTGAGAACAGTGAGCAGAAATCCAAACAACTGTCCTCCTGTCTGCCCGACGCTCCCTGGCTTCCTCCTCTGCCTCCCCTCGGCCTCAGAGCTGTCCTGTTCTTTTACGAGCCTGTCTCCAGGGCCCCTTGATTGATCCTGATTCTTGCCAGTAAACCTCGAATCTCTTCCCCAGGGTTTTGAACAGGAATTACCTCGGGGGCAGATGCCAAACAACGTAGGCCAAGGGCACCCTGGGCACCGTGTCTCCTGCTGTTTAGAGGAAGGGGTCTGGATTCATGCGGCCCATGGAGAGAAGCCCGAGAGCACCCACGTCCAGGGGTCAGTAGGCCCTGGGTTCAGAAGCATGGCCCATTTCCAGGGTTTGGCTGTTCATCCCTTCCTTGGATTCTGCCAACCAATTCATCGCTGTTTTCCCTGTGCTCGTCCACATCAGGTCTATTTCTTGCCACCAAAGGGGTCCTATTGGACTAGTAGCTTTCCATCCTAGAGTCTCATTACTTTTTAAAGAAAACTTTTTTTGTAGCACTAAAGTAAACTGGATAGATATCAAACACCTTATTAGAGGCATAAAATGGCAGATGCTGGAAATGGGGCGGAGAGGGTAGAAGATGAGCATGGAACATCTTATTGCTTCAGAAAGCAAGGAATACTAAAAAGAGAGAGAAACACAGGGCTTGTGACAAGGGCACAGAAGTGGCTGGAAGGAGCCCCCACTAGCCAACCTGGGACTATTTGCATTCAATATATTTAAGCACGACAATGAGTTCCTGCAGAGTGTCCATGAGTGTATGCCGAGTCAGGCTGGTAACTGGCAGGTGTGCTGGGTAGAAAAAGCTTCGCTGGGCAGCCATCGCCGTGCAGAGAGCTTCAGGCAAGAATCCTCAGTGAACATTCAGTCCACTCGGGAGCGGGGGTGGATTTCCACGAGAAGCGGGCTGTGGCCATATCTTAGAGCGCCTCTGCACGGATTTCTTACTAGATGCAAGGGGAAAACGAGTCTGTGCAGAGCGGAGAAATGGGACCACAGCCTGTGCTCCAGGCATGGCACAGTGCAGGCCGGTCCCATGTGAGCAACCACTCGCTGAGAACACATTCCGCGAAAACAAGACGGACTGTTTCAGGGGCAAGGAGATTGACGTGGCTGACTGCTGAGTGAGAGAGTGGTCATCACCACCGCTCCGGGATGGGACGGGGGAGGCCGTGAAGGACATGACCGGGCCCACGGCCGCAGGTGGAATGTGGTTGAGGGCCGGACCAGAGGGTCGTGTCCCTGTGACATCCACTGTAGATGAGAACTATACTATGTCCGGGGGAAAGCGTATCCTCTGTTCGGGGCTAAAGCGACGTGATGTATGCCAGCTATTCTCAAATGATGCAGAAAATATTAGATACCTAGAGAGAGGGAACGAAGAAGCTGATGGATTAAAAGGAAACAGTAGTTGATTCTGAGTACAGGGTATACGGGTGTTCTTGTTCTAGTTTTAAATTTTCTGTCCAGTTTTGCAGTTATTTCAAAATAAAGTGTTAAAGACAAGAGCAGATGCAGGGCGGTCTAGTCCCAGTGAAGGGAGCCCAGCCCTGCCTCAGGGTCACCCCCACTCTGGGGCACCCTCGTTCGGGATTTTTGCTGCTTGAACTTGGTAATGGTGCAACGGGCCCCTCACTTTGCTGCCACGTGCCTGAGGACTTTCTCCTTTCTAGGATGTTTGCTTCAATTACCCTGCAGGTAGCAGAGGGCGGAAAACACCCAGCCGTATGCCAACAATAAGGCTTGGCTTTCCTGCGGCCTCAGATAAACTGTAAATAGATCAGAACGCAGGGGATGTTATTTGATCTGGAAAAGGATTAGTTCAATATTCTGGGATGTTGGAAACAAAAGATGTTTTAAATACCACAGGGCGTTCAAGAGTAATTGAGAGGATGTAATTCTGCCCGATATTAGCTGACATCAATTGGAAGTAAACCGTAGCTAAAAACTGAAACCCCAGATGTCAGGGGAAGAATAAAAGAATCCAGTGTCTTCGACCCCAAAGCTTCAGGGTTCCTTGGGTTTAGGAACAGTCATAGGCTCAACCTATATGCAAACAGCCTTGAGCCCCGTGGGACTCATCAGCCACTCCTGCACGAATCACTTCCTTTGTCACCACAGCACCTAGAGTCTAGAGGGCTGTGGGATCGTGTGGCTGAGCTGAAGGGACGACATCAGGGGTTCTCAGAGGGGCGTCCCCGGACCAGCAGCATCTGCATCACGGGGGAAATTTGAAAAAAGCCCCAGATCAGGCCCCACCCAGACCTGCCGGATCCGAGCTCTGGGAGGGTTTTAACAAGCCCTTGGGGGATTTCGAGGCCACTAGGGTTGAGAATCCCTGGGCTACCTCTCTTTCCCTAGTGTTTACTTTCATGGGAAAGTCAACTGCTCAAGGAGATAGGCTTTGTTCTAGCCCCTATCGCTCCCTGTAACCCAGGGTCCATCAAGTCAAATTATTGGGATTACTGTGAATTCAGGGAATAGATTGCTTCTATTTTCCACCTCTTTTTTCTTATTTTGTTGATTCAAAGTTACATCACACTGGACTTATCTAACTCAAAGGAGTTTTCAACCTTGCTGCAACATGACAGGCAAAGAATTTGTTCTTTTACTGATGTCTCAACAGACCGGCAGTCATGGGGCATGTCGGATTTCCCTTTGAAGGGCACGTGCAGAGACCGGCAAATGTGTGAAAGCTGCAGACACCCCTACCCCCAAGGTCTGGCGGGGACCATGCTTGGACAGGGGGCTGTCTGGCAGAGAGGGGAGGCCACGCCCCAGCCCGGAGTGGGGGAGTCCACACACACCATTCAGGTGCACGCAGGCATCCAGGAGAGCGGCAGGGCCTGGCCCAGGGTGGGGTGCCCCCCTGCAGACACACTGTACGGGAGCTCTGCACACATGGGCGTCTGGTGTGGGGAGGTGGGCCACAGTCTTGTGCTCACACACACATGGACGTGCTTCCCTTCTTAAAGGGTGCCCTTGGGGAAGCTACAAAGCCACGGGGTAATTTGGGATTGGGGTCCATCTATCCTTTGTCTTTGGGTGCCACCGAATTGCATACTTGAAACTCAGTAAAATGGTGAGTGTTCGGCTCTTTACCAGAAGAAAAGTTAATTACACACAGTGCGGCTGGAGCAGTAGCCCTAGGGGATGCCCGCAGGCGCTGCAGCTGGAAGAAGCAGCCCTGGCTCTATGGGTGGCGTTGGAACCTTCCAGAAGGTTCTGCCCTTCTCCCTGGCAGCCTCTGCCCCAGCCCTCCAGGCTGACTCTGGCCCCCAGGATATTCTCTGGTTCCTGGAAACTAATTTCCACCTCCATCTTTCCTTCAAATCCTTTCCTCTGCGTGGAACTTTCTCCCCTTTACTTCAGCCCCTTAGACCCACCAGCCCCAGGATCTATGCCCACCCGTCTTCAACACTGGTGTTTCAGGAAAGAACGCCGATGCTGGGTCTCTCCCCCAGAACCCTAATCCGGTGGCCTGTGGGGGACCCCGACCTCTCCCCACAGATCTCGTGCGGCTGCCTGGGCTCCGGGAACCCTCTTCTTGGAGCTCAGTACAGAACCCTTAACCACACCTTCTTAAATATGTGTTTCTGCAGCATGATTGTGCCCCATGTGACCAGGCCTGCATGTGGGTGCTGGGTGCTCACGGGGAAGGGGGTGGAGCCCTCTATCTGCCTAGACCTCTCTGCATGGCCCTATGTCTGCAGTGAGTTCTGGGGGCCTTCTCCAGCTCCAAGGCAGAAGGTCAGGTCACTGCTGCCCACGAGAATCCTCCCCTTGCCTGTCCTGGGGGCTGGGATATCCTCTGACCCCTACCCACTCAGGCCATCCTTTGCTCCCACACCCGTATGCCAGGTTCTTCCGAGCCCAGTGACGCCTCCTTACAAAAGAAAACACCCTTCCCCTAACTCTTAAGAAATGTGCAGACCCAATTATCAGAATGTTTCCCACACTGCAATAATCCTTTTGAATAAAGTCTCCCCTTACTGAGTTTGGTTTCAAGCTGAAGCCGCTTCAGTGCAAGGCTCACGCCAGGTCCCCGAGAGCCTGCCAGCTCCCCACAGTCCACCTGCCGAGAGGCCCAGGTGCGTCCTGCAGCGGGGCCCCTGCCACCTGGGGCTGGCTGACTCTGAGGATGCTCAGCAGCCTGGCCACCGGCCTGGGGAGGTGACTGGTCAGCCCAGCCCCAGGGCGAAGGAGGTCCCAGGACCAGACTGGCTTCAGGGTGAAGGGACTTGGGACCCTAAATCAACCAGCAGGGCCGGCAGAGCCTACACAGGCACCGAGGCAGCTGGAGGCATGATGTGCCCAGGGTTCCAGCCGGGCAGCCTTCTGGGGAGTCATGGCTCCCCAGACTCACCTCCAACTCTGGATCTAAACCAGAGGTTTGTGGGGGCCCCTGGGGGGCTCAGTCAGTGAAGCATCTGCCTTCGGCTTAGGTCAGAATCCTGGGTCCTGGGATCAAGGTCTGAATGGGCTCCTTGCTCAGGGGGAAGCCTGCTTCTCTTTCTGCCCCGCCCCCCCATGGTTGTTCTCTCTCTCTCTCAAGTAAATAAATAAATAGAAATCTTTAAAACACAAAACAAAACAAACAACCCGCAACTTTGTGGACTAGAGGAATGAAGAATGGACCCTCTGGGTGACCGTATGGGGGGTGTTTCCAGCCCGCAGGTGTCCACGGGCAAGACACTGAAGAGGTTAGCATCATACACTTAGGTCACTTCGGGCTAAAAGGGACCCCAGGCAGCAGCAATCCCAAACCCCTTCTTTTTCCTCAGGAGAACATGGAAGGCTTGTTCCGAGGTCAAACAGAAGTTACGCAGAACCGCAGTTAAAATCCCCCAGTCGGCTCTGACGAAGAGGACTCTCGTCACTCACCCTGGTCACCTCTGCCGTGAGGACCCCTCTGGGCAGGATGAAATGAGAACACAGAAAAGATGGGCCCAGAAATGTGACCGTATCCAGTAAAGCTCTCCTCAAATGTCATGCGTCTGACAGAACAAATTTGTTTGCAATGGGCCAAAACCTACCTCAAACTTCTGCTAAGAATGGGAAATAGTTGCATGAGGCGAAAAGAATTGCAACGACTTAGCTTTCTCGAAAAGCAAAGCACCTCCTGTGTCTACGAACCCATTGTGCAAATGAGACTTTTCCGTCCCTCGGGGACCAGTAACTGGCCATTGCGTTCACGCCTCAGAAGGAACGTGTAACGAGGGAAAGTTCAGCTGAAGAGCAAGTCCTGAGTTCGTGTGCGGATGCAGGCGGCTAGACTCCAACCCCTTTACTCAGGTTTATTTGTGAACGTCCTTGAATAAGTCACGTTGGATGTAAAGTATACATGCTTTCCAGGTAAAACCTAACTAACCTGGGTAGATAAAGGGAGCGCAGCTAGAGTGGCCATTTTCACCCCCCCCCTTTTTTTTTTACTTAAAGGAAATTTTAAGATTTTTCTCTTTTACTGCTGCAAATAACCACCATCGGAGACTATCACAGAAGCGCAATGGTTTTAGAGCAGACCTGACCCAGAAGACACTTAAAGAAGTCAGTTCCTCATTCAGTTGGGATGTGGTTATTTATCATTTTTAAATGAAATTTCGGACATGGAATCCCCAGCCTCAGGGCCTCGCGCTGGCTGAGAGTGCCTCCCGTAAGTCTCCCTCTCTGCATTCAATTTCTTATACAGCGAGTAAATGCCCCCTTGACCGAGGCCCCTGACTCACCAGGAGTCTGGCATCCGAATCTGCGTGTGCAGGGCATGGGGGGGCAGAGGGACTGAAGGTGCGCCCAGCCCCCGCCTTAGCTTCCGACATCCCAACACCCGGGCAGACCTGACAGCAGGTGTCAGCCCTCAGGCTCCCAGCCCTGCGTCTGTCCTCAAGTTCCAGGTGACCTTCCCAGACAGAGACATCTGCCTCTCTGGGCAGATGAAGGGAGATTCAGATTTGTGGGCCCAAACCTTGGCTGCGCAGCCAGCTCTACCAGACTGCATCTGGTCCCCCTGGTGATGCTTTTGTGTCCTGCACACACGAACGAGCTTTTAGAGGCAGAGACGGGCCATCAATGGGGTAGGGACCCCCTGAGCCATGGGTCGTCTCCATTTCTCAGGCTCCGAGCCTCCTAGGTTCAAAGTTCACTGAGCCCCTCATTCTAGCAGACACCTCACAATTCCTCAGTGTATTTTAGAAAAAGCATTTCACTTTCTTTTCTGTTATTGCATTTAACTCCCTGAATCTGCTCACTTACCCTTTTATTTTATTTTTATTTGTTTTAAAGATTTTTTTTTATTTGTCAGAGAGAGAGAGAGCACAAGCAGGGGAAGCAGCAGGCAAGAGAGAGAAGTAGGAGCCCAATGTGGGGCTCGATCCCAGGACCCTGGGATCATGACCTGAGCCGAAGGCAGATGCCTAACAGACTGAGCCACCCAGGCGCGCCCTTACCCCTTTATTTAGGTGGAACTACAAGAACTGTTCGTTTAAAGAGGCTGTGTTTCAAATGTCTAAATCTGGACGTGATGTTTTGTCTTATGAAGATGTTTCGGGGTCGGGGGGCGGCAGTCAGGTAATTCTTTATTCTGTTGGTTATTTTCCATTAAATGCAATGGCGGGTCTCAGCCTGATCTTAAAAGTGCAGACAGTCCACACGTGGGAAAGAGCCCTGGGCAAGCCCACAGACCCCACTCGGCTCCACTGTCCTGGGAGCGGGGTGCAGCCCTGCAGAGACACGGTGTCAGCACTGCACGCTCAAGAAAGCAGGATTCAGTAGGCAAGAAAACATGGAATTGTGTCCTAGAGCAACTGTATCAGTCAGCACGACATACCCGGCAGGCGCAGCAGTTTCATTGCTTCTGCCCACGCCAGGCCCCCGCCCTCAGTCCCCCACCCGCTACCATCTCTCTCCTCTATGGTGGTCATCAGGCTGTCCGTAGCCCCTCTCCTGCACACCTCCAGCTTTGCGCTGTGGATCTGGGGGTGTGGCTGCCACCATGGGAAACGCCAGCCCCTCTCCTTCTCCAGTGGAGGCACCCTGGGGAGGGGGCACCGGGTCACCCCTGGGGTGGGCCTTCCTACCCCTTCCTTTGCTTTCCCTTCCTTTTGCTCTCCTCGCCTTGACTCTGTGAGGTCCCTCCTCTTCTCAGCCTCTCTGCTTCTTCACTGCTTTCCGTCACTTAGACCACAGGATCGAAATCAGTTCTGGGAGAAGCACACGGTGTGTGATGGTGGGCGAGACACATGCTGGGAATTTATGTGGTCTTGGCGAGTCCAGAACACTGGGGCACTAGGATCCGGCACCCAGACCAGGGAGGAGGGGGGAGAACAGAGGTGAAGTGAGACGGTCAGCGCTAACCGCCAGCCCTCCTGAGTAGGCTCACAGCCTTGACATCCTAGTGGTTACAACTCACAACTTAACCTTTGTTTTTCCCTGTCGAGAACCAAGCTCACGGAAGGAAATCCCACGGTGCTGCGGACTGAATGTGTCTGTCTTCTCAGATTCATATGTTGAAACCCTCATCCCACGGTGCTGGTTGGGAGGTGGAGAGGTCATGAGGGTGGAGCCTAATGAATGGGGTGACTGTCCTTATAAAGGGGACCCCAGTGAGCTCCGTCGCCCCGGGCCATGGAGTTAAGTAGTCTGCCAAAGCTTCCCCCACCCATTATCTTAACTCCGCTCTGAAGTGCGGCCGTGAACCTGCTAGTTGTTAGTAGAAGAACGGCAGCCAGGCCGTCTAATCACACAGTGATTCAGCCGCTAAAACAGACCTGATGAGACAAATCAACATTTTTTAAAAGGCAGCCTGAAACACTAAAAACCTGAAATAATCATTCCATACATGTCCTTTTTAAAAATTTCTCCTTGGAATGTCAGAGAATGAGGACATTTCATCATGATGTGACTTGAAAGGATTTGTTGCGTTAGTCAGGGTCATCAAAATGCTTTGCGCTGACGGGGCAGCTTGATTCTCTGAGCTGTTTCTCTCTGTCTTTACACCCACACGGTGTCTGGCGAGGTCTTTCAGCTGCTCAGGCTGCACGGGGCTGCGTGGGGCTGCACGGAGTTGCCCAGGATGCACGGGGATACACAGGGCTGCGTGGGGCTGCGTGGGGCTGCACGGGACTGCCCAAAAACGCACAGGGCTGCACAGGGCTGCACGGGGCTGCCCAAAGATGCACAGGGCTGCACGGGGCTGCGTGGGGCTGCACGGGGCTGCCCAAAGATGCACAGGGCTGCACGGGGCTGCACGGGGCTGCATGGGACTGCACAGGGCTGCCCAAAGATGCACAGGGCTCCGTGGGGCTGCACGGGGCTGCCCAGGATGCACGGGGATACACAGGGCTGCGTGGGGCTGCGCGGGGAGGCACAGAGCTGCTCAGGGTTGCCCTAACTGCAGATAAGGTTGTGTCCGCTGTCTATGACTTTCATACCTGCAGCAGGTTAAGGACCCTTTTTGTGCCTCCTTGGTGATATTGTGCTTTGTGTTTGTGTACTTGGGGCTGGTCTATTTTGCTTTTAGCTGTGGGGATATTCCATGTCCAAAAGTGAGTCTCTGTTTCATGATCATAGACTAGGTACGTTTTAGAGCATTTCACGGAGTAGAGTTCACTCCAGTTTCTCAAAAATGCCATCCTCTTTGCCCTCTGAGAAAAGACCGAAGTGTTCTTTGGTGAGCATTCCCGGCAGCAGACACACTTACGGTAACAGAAAGCGCATCTTTCTGAAGGTAAATGTTTCGGTCTGTGGACTTGACTTACAAGATAGCTGATTGGGTTTTGTATTAAATATTAAATGTTAATTAAATATTAAATGTTAATTAAATTAATTAAATGTAATTAAATATTAAATATTTCTAAGACTGTAGAATAAATATACACACAAACATGTAAGTATATCATAACAATGATTCTTACTTCATTGTTGAAAAAAATGGGTTTTCATTTTAAAAATGAGCATCTAATTCAGCGGCTTTACAGATAGTTTCCGACGCTTGAGTAGGGAATGGCATGTTCTCCAGGATTTAGCAACATTGAACTTTAATTGATCCCTACAGGAAAGACTGTGGAATTTGGTGAAATGATTTACACAGAAAAGTAAAATATAATTTTGTCCTCAAATTTCTGATAATTGAGTAATGAAACCTCTGTGACCTTAACTTCCAAATATTTGGCCCTGTGAAACCAAATAAAGTCGATCTGCCAGCAGCGTCAAGTTCTGCGGCTACAACCATCCGTCCACCCTTTCACTCACCCACCGTTCAATCACCCATTCTCAAAGTATAGTAAGTTGGGTTTTCCTCCTGTTGTGGGAAATAATGTGGGGAATTACGGCTCATTCCTTCATTCCTTGTCTCAGGTCAAAATTCATTCCATTTCAAGAATTAGAGGAACATACGGAATTACAAGAATGGTGGGGAGCTTGGAGATGATCTGAGTGGGGTACCAAGTGCTACATGTTTGTGTCCCCCCTCAATGTGTACATTGAAGCCCCACTCCCAGGGGCTATCAGGGTATCTGAGAGGGGGGCCTTTGGGCAGTGAGAAGGGCTGGGTGAGGTCATGAGGGTGGGGTCCCGTGGTGGGACTGGTGCCCTGATAAGGAGAGGGAAGGGCTTCTAGCTCTCCGTGTGTCACGCGGGGACACAGCAGGAGGTCGGCCCTGCTGGCATCCTGCTATGGGACTTCCAGCCTCCAGCGCTGTGGGGAATTGCCGGTTGTATGAGCCGCACCATCTGTAATAATCTGTAGAGCCGATGAGTGACTAAGGCACAGGAATCCAAGCAGGGTGTCTACACAGAGCTTCCTAGCCTGACTCTTAGAGTCAGACCGCGATCTGGGGAGCAGGTGCGTGTCTGCCTGGAACCGCAGGCAGTGTCTCTCTGCACCTGGGGTGCTGAGGACCCTCTCACAATCACTGGGGCCCTCGGTGGGTCAGGAAGAGCAGCTGGGCAAGGGTTGAGGTTGGCCATGAGGAACCAATTCTTGCCCATGACCAGAGCCTCTGAGAAAATTGGACGTAACCAAATACGGTCGGTGGGGGTCGCGGTCAGCGTGGATATCGATAGCGTAACAAGTGACTGATGGGAAAAATTAGCACCAACATCACCCTCAAAGTGTAACAATCAGATGAAGCAATGTATTTTCTCAAGAAAAAGGAACAAATAAGTCTATGGTCTAAGCCCAACGTTAAACGCACACTAGTCCTCCAGGGAGAAATATCAGTGGTTAGGGTTAGGCGACAGTCCTTTTCAGTGAATCAAAGATCTAAAATGAAAGGGACCACATATTTCTGGGCTTCACGGGCAAGTATTTTTCTTGAGTGATTTAAGATGAAAAGTCATTTTTAAATAGCTGAGTCCATGATTTTCTTAAAGAAATAACAGAAACATGTACAATTACGAGCCTTCTTAAAAATCAGTGGGGTTTCACCACCCTATGATTGATGAGACGTGTTTGGGGCACGGATGTGTCACTCCACAGGGGGCCACAGTGCCAGACTGTGTTTGTTTATTGAAAACTTAAAAGAAGGACAAGAGCATTGGGATGCTCATGATTTTACAAAGGGTAAGATCAAATAGGAGTGGGGCTTTAGCCACTGTCCAAAACCAATGTTTAGAATAGGATAAAGGAAGCCCAAAAATGCAACAAAATACAAGTCCCTGGGCTTTTTCATTAAGATGTTTATCCCGGGTGGGATCGCGTTTCCTTTCTTCTGAGAGTAAAGCCCTGGCAGCGAGGAGGCCTCTCTCTTTTGGTCTGAAGCAGCCCTTTTCTTCATCCCAGGTGTTGGTTGGCCTCTAGGGGGCGCCCTGGTTCCTGCTGTGCCCTCCCCTGGCCCTCCTTACCTTCCCTCCCCTCCCTCCCTCCTTCCCCTGATTCCCCTCACTTCCCCTGCTTCCCCTCACTTCCCCCCTCCCTCCCCTCCCTCCCCTGCCTCTTCTCACTCCCCCCTCCCCTACCTCCCCTCCTCCTTCTCTCCCCTGCCTCCCCTTCCCCCCATCTCTGGGTGGAGGAAAAGCAAGTCAATGCCAGTGTTGATGGCTGCGGGGTGTACAGGTTAAGTATAGGCTGAAACTGAGTCATGTTTAGCCCTACAGTGAGCGGGCAATGCTATGAGCCTTGTGGGGCATTCCCCAGCGCTGCCAAAGCCTCGGGGTGCCCAGAGCAGTCTGCCGCCCAGAGGCCAAAGACAGTGCCTTAGCCTGACCATGTTCCTCACTCCACCCAAGCTGGAGCTTGGAATGGATCGGGGGTCAGGCGTTACATGGACCCCAGCTCTACCTCTTACTGCTGGGTGATCCTGAGTAAACACTCACACTGTCTGCCTTGGGTTCCCTGTCTGTCACAGATGGAAGCAAAGGACAACCCCACCCCCTCAATTACTGGTTTGAGGATTCGGCGGAAGCTTACATGAACACCTCGTGCATGGCTGTGTAGCTGTAATATGTCATATGAAAAGTAAAAGCTATTCCAACAAGCGGTGCTGGAGTCATCGGCGTCCTTCCTCCAGGAATGAGCCTTGCATCTTAGAGGAGAAGAATAGCAGAGCGGATCGCGGACCTAAAGAGAAATCCTAGCTCTATAACACTTCTGGAAGAAAGCCTTAGAGAGAATGTCTGTTACCTCGGATTAGGCAAAGACCTCTCAGATTCGACACCGAAAGCACAATTCATAAAAAATGAAAAATTAATTCATCCAATGGTGGGTTTCTGTTCTGTGAAAGATGCTGTTAAGAAAATGGAGGAGGAAGAAAACAGGCCACAGGTAGAAAATACTTGCCAAACCCATGTTGGATCAAGGGCGTCTATACAAAACAATCAAAACTCAAAACAAGAAAACAAACAAAGTGGGCAAATGATTTGAGAAGATGGGCAGACGGCAAATAAGTACATAGCTTTCAGGGCTCAACACCATCAGACGCGGTGAAAACGTCAGGCAGCAGGGGTGAGATGCTGTCTGTCCCCATCCGGTTGGCTGGATGGAACACTCTCGGGCCCTGACCCTCCAGCCCTGGCCACCGCAGGCCGCAGTTTCCGGGCAGAGTGAGGCAGCGGGAAGCATGGGAGGGAGGGAGGACGTGGGCGCGGCAGAGTCCTGGGCTCCCGGTGGCATCTTTGTAAGAAGAGGAAGCAGGCGGAGTCTGGTTCCGAATACACCTGAAAGTACCTCCCCGGAAAGGGGCAGCAAGACGAGTCTGAGCTACGGCGAACCGGCCGACCTCTGCCGGCAGCAGTGTGATGGGCATTTGGAGGGGCTCGGGTCAGCTCCAGAGAAATAGAGGGGCCACATCTACTGTATTGAGAGATAATTCACGTGTAAGGTTATATGCGTTTCAGGTGTACAACAGAACGATTTAATATTTGTATCTCTCGTGAAATGCTCACCACAAGGCATCTAGTTAATAACCCATCACCGCACATAAGGGCAAGTTTTCCCTTGTGATAACAACCTTCCAGGTCTACTCTTTTATGAAGCGCCTGGGTGGCCCAGTGGGTTAAGCCTCGGGCTGTTGATTTCAGCTCAGGTCATGATCTCAGGGTCGTGAGATGGGAGCCACAAGTTGGGCTCTGTGCTGAGTGTGGGGTCTGCTTAGGGTTCTCTCTCTGCCCCTCCTGCTCATGCTCAGTCTCTCTCTCTCTGTCAAAAATAAATGAAAGATCTACTCCTAGCAAGAAGTCCCATCTGAGCTGCATCTGTACATTTCACACCTGAATAACATATATGGTCATTTGGGGTTTTTTAAAAAAGATTTTATTGATTTATTGGACAGAGAGAGAGACAGCCAGCGAAAGAGGGAACACAAGCAGGGGGAGTGGGAGAGGAAGAAGCAGGCTCCCAGCAGAGCAGGGAGCCCGATGTGGGGCTCGATCCCAGGACTCTGGGATCACGACCTGAGCCGAAGGCAGATGCTTAACGACTGAGCCACCCAAGGGCTCCTTGATCAGCACGTTTGAGTGCATCCAAAAAATTCAAAAACAAATCTCTCCACAAAACTACATTTCCAGGAAGCTAGAGTCTCATTATCTTCTGCCATCAAATGCGTGCCCTTGAGTTCCCACTCCCAGGTGTGTGGCAGGCATGCCCCGAGTAGAAATGGGCTGCACCCAATGACCATAGGTACCCGTGGAGATATCAGGACAAAGTGTGAGTCTCCTCTTCACTAAAGCAGATAGCATTTTAAACAACTCTAGTGTAATGGGCTTTAAAAAAAATTAAGCACTAAAATCCTTTTTTTCCAGATGTAAGCATACACAGAACCCCAGTAGATAGGGGAGCCAGAGGGGGGCTAGGCTGAAGGCAGCAGCCCCCTGGCTGGTGCAGAATCATGGTCCCCAAGCCCTCCTCCGACAGCTTCTGGGCCAGGGAGCCCCTCACTCCCCCAGGGAGAGTCTGTGCATCCAATACCAATCAGCGAGCTCACTTTTTGAATGGGGTAGACTCTTACCATCCCCAAGCTTGTAATCACAAAATAATTTTAAAAAGCCTGCGAAGAAATATACAAAAAGTTTAGGAGTGATTATTTCCAGCTGATGGGATAGAGAGGATTTTTCTTTCTTTTCTTATTTTTTTTTTTCAGTGCTTTCCAAATTCACCTACAGTGAGTATGTGATAATTCCATAATGAGGGGAAAAGTGGAGTGGGTTGCTCTGTTTGGCAGGCTGGCCTCAGTGTAGGCGAGCACTGGAGGGAGGGGCTCGGCCACAGCAGGCTGGCGCTGCCGGAGAGGAGGGCTCCCGAGGGATTGTGGCTTATAATGATGGCTCAGCTTTGCTCCAAGCAAACGGGGATTTTACATTAAAGATTCTCCAAGGGGCCATTTTCCTAATTGGTAACCAATGAAACTGTCTTCAGGAAAAACAGTTTTTTCTATAGCCTTTGTTTTTCTGTTTAGTGAAATGGGAATTTTGCATCCGTGCTCATTCCTGTTCATGTTTCAGTGACACAGTTCAGAGGTTTTGGTAACAATCCTTAAGAAGACTGTGTTTTTGTAGTTATCGTTGTGGTTGTGTGCCCACGGATATGTGTGGCTCCGGGTGTGTGACTCTGGGTGATTGCGCGATAGGAGGACAGGCCTAAAGTTAAGTATTTACTAAAGCTGGGTGCTTTGCCTCCAAGCTGAGGGTACTTTCCATGAAAAGGCTTGAGCGGGGCCGCATTCCTCTGGAGTCGAGTCAGGAGGCCGCTCCGGGCTCCCCGCCCCCCACTGGCCCAGGCCCTCGGGCCGGACACCACACCCCGAGCCTCTGTCTTCTCGCCTGTCCAGAGGGAAAGGCACCCCGTCCTGCCCACATCACCTGCTTTCTCTGAGGGTCAAATGAGCCCATGAGGGTAAAACAGCTTTGCGCTGCATTGGAACAGGGTTGTGCTGGCAACGGCCAATGTGTGGCTAAAAAGAGCTGGAACTGGTGAAATATTGTATCTCTTTATGCTTGATTACTCGAGGGGCTGATTTCTGATGCACTTGGAGGGACCTCATGGTTCATCGGTGATAATTCCAGCCCAACCGCTTTCCAGAACCCATCGTCGGTTCTTGGGGACCTTACTGGGTGTTTCTCCGAGAGGCCTTTGCTGTGACTGTGGGCAGCACGTTGACCCCCTCTCTCCCCCCAGGACAGTGTCTTGATTTCCTTAGAATCCCAGCGGTGGGAGTTTCTCAAGCGAACGATACAGACCAAGTGCCAGGACGGCTAATGTTTCTGTGACTCTATCTCCCTAATGCCCAAACCACTAGATAGCAATAGAAACTAATTTTCTTGGCATTTGAAGGACCAAAAGGATCCTGATTGAAATTCACGCAGTTCAGATGTGCTGATGCAGCCAGCGAGGAACTTTTAGGTCAGAACAGCAACGAACAAAAGTCTGAGTCAGCACAGATTGTCCTGCCCACCACCAGGGAACTTGGGCTGAAGGCGTTGGCCTTCTTCTGCAAAACGGCCTTAGGGTGGCCCGGCGTCTGTCACTGTTCTCTGGGCTGCCTTCTTGATGTGGTTTGAAGGTTGGGGTTCAGAGCCGATGGCCAGGAAAGAATTCTGGAGATGTCTTTGGTTCAAAAGGGTGGTTTTATTAAAGTACAGGGACAGGACCCATGGGCAGAACAGGCTGCCCTGGGGTCCTGAGGAGTGACTGATTAAATGAGATTGTCTATCCTAGGGAGGGGAGGCTGACGTTAGGGCTCCAGAAAACGGAGTCTATAGGTTTCTGGAGATTGCTTTTTTCTGGTAAATCATGAAGACAGCTGGGAACTGATGGAGACTCCTGTCCTCTATCAGTTAACCATTTGTTTTCCCCTTTCTTTTGCTCTCCAGCAGCCAGGACAGCCTGAGGAATGCCACGCATATCCTATCTGGGTGGGGGTGGGGGTTTTGTGGGTGTTACCCTGTGCTTTGTCCTCAGCTTGCCTTCTGCTCCCTCATCATCGATAACCCTGACCTGATTAACCTAATCCTTGCCTCATGTCCCCTTTGTCTTTAAACACACAGCATTGTTCCTGGTTGGACCCTGTCCAGCCCACAGGACCAGCCCAGGCCCAGAGAGACGGAGTGAGCCGCCCAAGGTCACAAAGCTAAAACGCAGCGGGGCTAGGATCTCAGCTGAAGAGTGGGCTCAGGTCGTACGTGGCACGACTTCTCGGTTCGCTCACGTGCGACTGTTGGAGACCAACATTAGATGAACGTAGAAATGTGAACCCACGTGAACCTTGCCGTGTTGGCATCCACAAAACGCCTCCCCAGGACAGTGAGCACACACAGCCGTGTGTCTGGCCTGGCAGCCCTGGCCCAGCTGCAGAAAACCCTGCTTCCCGTCCCCGCTGTCACTCAAAGCTGGCGCCTTTCAGATCCAAGGCCACACCTGCCCTGAGGCACAGGCCCTGCCTTCTCTGCCCCCCTCAGCCTGTCCTACAGGTTTCCACTGGGGTCCTCTGCTCCCGCTCTCTCTTCTTCTCTCTTAGGCTGGTGGCATTGGGGGGTGGGTGCTGGGGGGTCCGCAGAGGCAGGTGGAGCCCGGCTGCACGGGCACATCAAATTCGGTTCAGGTCTTTGCCAAGGCAGAGTCTGTAGTATTTATGCGCTTCTTAGCCTTTTAACATGTATGACGCTGCACAACTGGGTTTGCCGGGCTTCTACCTTTTTTCTTACTGTGGTTGTAAGGAAGCCACCCCCATCGCCCCGTAAGCCCCGTTGTCTTTACTACAATTTCACACAGCTCGGTGACTTTTAGGAACACCCAGGTCACGTTATACCGGAACCCACGGTATATACTTTCATGCACACGTGCACACACACACGTGTGCACACGTCCACATTCGTGGACACAAAACCGCACCCACAAACTCAGGGCTGCACATGGCCTGTCCACTCTGCCTGTTCAGCTAGAGAAGCGGTCCTCACTGCCCACGCACTGCCTCCACAGGAGGGAAGGTGTGGAAGGGTGCAGCCCCCCCAGCTCACCCGGCCTCCCCGGATGACAGCTCACATCCGACCTGCCCTCCGGAGTGTGACACGATCCACAGTGAGGACGGTAACTGAGGCCAGACTCCTCGCAGTGCTGTCAGCGACCACCTCACCGCCTCCTCCTCTCTTGCCAGAAACTGGAGGAGACATGAAGCATGTGCCTACACTGACCAGTAAGCAGGACCTAGGGCCACTTGAAAGAGCCGGTTCCCAATTCTGTTGAAACTGACCCAAATAAAGCCATTATTGGATTCTCTGTGGTCAAAGAATATCAGACTGTATGTTCCCTCGCTATCAGGGCACAGGGCCTCTAGTTCTTTTTCTCCACTGCCCCCACATGTAACCGCTGGACCGGGGATAAGTAGGTAGCTGTGGTTAGAAGACCGCCATGTTGGCAGTGGCCACTGTGGCATCCTGGGAAATCAGGATCCTTTAATAGGAGTATCTCATGAGAGAGCATGAGAACCCACTCGACTTGAAGAGAAAAGGTTAAATCCTATAGGCAAATCTGCGTATTTCACCAATTAGGCCACAACTATAGCTTAAGACGCCATTGTTGGCTTTGCATGAGTGTTCTTACTACCCTGCCTCCAGTTCCAGGGGGGCTGGGAGCTGGGGGAATTTTTCCACACCAGGCAGTTCTGCAGCACTAGCTAGGCGTCCCCCAATTCATCTCAGTTCTGACACTGCCTGGAGAGAGAGGCAGATCCCGCAGGCGAAGGACCGGATCCGACAAGGCCTCACCACCCCCCTTCAGACACCCGTGCCACGTCCAGGCCATACCTGTGCCTCTGACCAACCGCCGTAGATCAGAGACTTCGAGGACCTCCTCCTTGGGTTCAATTCATTTGCCAGAGCAGCTCACAGAACTCAGAGAAACAGTTTACTTCTGAGGTCACCAGATGATTATGAAAGCGCTAGCTCAGGAAGAGCCAGATGGACCCGAGGCACAGGGTGAGGTTGGTGGGAGGGGCCCTGAGCGTCCATGTCTTCTCCTAGTGGGCTACCTTCCAGCACCTCCACATGTTCCCTAAGCCAGAAGCTCTCTGAACCCCATCCTTCGGGGTTTGCATGGACATTTCATAACATAGTCACGACTGATTAAATCACTGGCCATTAGTGATTAAACTCAATCTCCAGTCCCTCTCTCCTCCCTGGAGGTCTGGGGATGGGGCTGGAAGTTCCAAACATCTAATCACGCGGTTGGATCTCAAGCCACAGCCCCATCCTGAGGCTACCTAAGGGCTTTCCAAAAGTCATCTCACTGACATATAAAAGGCACCTTTATTGCTCTCAACACTTCGGAAATTCTAAGGGTTTTTCAGGAGCTCTGTGCCAGGAATGGGATAAAGACCAGATATGCATTTCTTATTATAAATCACAATATCACAGCTCTACTTAAAAATTAGATTATCCAAGTATTTAACATTTAGTCTCAGACAAAAGGAAAGAAAGACTCGGAGGAAGTTTTGAAATGATGTCAATTTCTTAGACCCACCAAGGGCTGACATTAGCAGCAATGACTAGGAGTAAAGCATTTGATTGAGATTAGGGGGCAGAGAGGGAGAATGAAGAGAAGAATCCCTTTCTGAGCATGGATATCAGATGACTGGGATAAAGTTAAATAAGCAGAGAAAGCAGAGTATGAGAGTCCTACAATGTCTACGGAAGACCTTGGAGGTGGGTCATCGAGGCTGGTGGGCGGCTGACGGGGAACAGCCGAGCGGGGGTCATGTGTTGGTGCCTCTTCTGCTTTCAGCATTTACTCCCTGTTTCTGCCACTCAGTGAACTGATTTTTGCTTGGAGAACCCCTTCCTTTCTCGTGGGTGGCATCCAGGCTTGGGGTAGGTCTTTATAGACAAACAGCATCCCCCGGTCATCAGGTTGTGCAAGGATAAGCCACGCGCTTGAGTCAAAGTACACACTTGAAATGTGTCCCTGGAGGTCCCACACTGCTTTCCCGGAACAGCACTGGTGCAGATACTGGGAAATTGCTGCAGGGTGGGGAGCGGCCGAAGGACCTGCTGCAGACTTGCAAGTAGCCTCTGCTCTGAGACCAGGTGGACCCTGCTGGATGGGTCTTCCTGATCCTGGGAAGGAAAGGAATCTGAATTGCTTTGGGGAGAAAAACATTGATTCTGTAGGAAAAGATAACTAGTTAGCAATTCCATTTGGAGACAAAGGAGAGAAATGGGCAGCATCAAGGGATGATTTGCAAATGTGGCCAAAAGACTGTGGTCCCATTGCCCCCCAGGGAGCTCTGCACAGGGAGCCCTCCTCTGTTGCTCTGTTGGAGTGGGGGGTGGGGCATAATCCCCAGGGGAACAGCAGTTCACCCTCCAGGGTGAAAGACCCCCCCCTGGGCCCCAGTGTGAGATGAGTCTGAATGAGCCTCATGGGTCACAGAGAAGAATGGCGACCGAGGCATTCATCGCTCCATTGCCACCCCTCCCTGCCCCCACCGGCAACCTGCAACCAGCAGAACCGAGAGGGGGTCAGACAAGCACACAAATACTATTTACATTACTCCTTGGTGGGATCAAAGAGACCTAGGACGTTTATAGCCCAGACAGAGATATTTAGTGCTGATTTATAAATATCATGTCAGCCCGGGGAGTCCATTTATCAGTCATCTTGACAATTGCCATAGCTTGTCGCTAGGATCTCAGAACGAAGTGCCTGAGAAAGTTTACAAGATCAGAGAACTGAATCATGGGCACAAACAGAAAAAAGAAAACCAACAAACCCTTGAAGACAGCTGCAGGCCGCTCTGGCACGGTGACCCGGGCAGTATTTCCCCTGGAAACTCAAAACACCACAGTCAAGCAAAGCTTGGGAAAAATTGATTATTCCTCAGAGATGCCGGGAAACCTCAAAGACTCTCCATCATGGGTGCAACGGAGTCTGGTAGCACTTTTTTCTCCTCATCCTATCCCCCACTCATCTGTCACCTTCCCCCCAAACTCTAAAGTTCACCCCCCTCAAAGCACCCAGTGGCCCCAGGAGAGACTCCACGTTGAAATAAGGTATTCCTCATTCCCTGGCTCTCTGTCTGACGTTTTTCTCTTTCAAATTCCTACTGAGGCCAGACCTGCCCTGTACGCTGCTTCCCTTCTAATCGTCTCATGATCTGTTTTTTCCAGCTGCCCTTTCAAAGGGCTGAGGCTGCAAGCGAGCCCACCAGGTCCACCGGGGGGCACACGTGCATCTCCATGGATAAGGGGCCATCCATGCGGAGAGTCAGCCCTCAGGGGTGGCCGATGGGAAGGTTCCTTGGATCCTGGAGCCTGTGCCTCAAATTATCTCCAAATTATGAGCTCTTCTCCTCTAGGAGGTTCTCGGTAGATCTTTGAATAGCTCAGGTGTCCATAAACTTTTGACAAGAAAGAATTGGAGTCCCTAAAATTTTACCGGAGGGACAGGCAGAGCATCTGAGAAGGAAGACGGGTTGCTTTCTGGAACCATGGATAGAGACGTAGGACTGCAGGGAGCCCGGCCTGCTTTGCCCTTCCCCGTGGTGGAATCCTGGAGGAGCCACTTAGACTCCTTGGCTCTCAGTCACCCACAGAGAGAGGAAGTGGGGTGGCTTCTATGCAGTCTGCCTTTTAGGGTCCTGCCACAAAACCCTGGTTCTTCCCAAACACGACGTTCCATTTTAACTTTAAATACATCGAATCGCTCTTAAAATCAAATAATTTATACCAAGCCATAATTTGCATTTTCTAAATGTGAACTTGTGTGTGTGTGTGTATATCTGTGTATATGTGTATATATTTGTATACATGTGTGTGTCACAGGTGCATTTGTGTGTGTGTGTGTTGGGGATACATTTAATTGTGTCGATGTGTGTGTGTATTTGCGTGTGTGTCGGGAGTGCATCTGTTTGTGTAAGTGTGTGTACATTTGTGGGTGAGTGTGCAGGACATGAGGAGAGCCCAGGCCCGAAGACGGCCCAAGGAACGAAACGTTCTGTAAACACGACTTTTGTCGGCTGAGCTTCTGACAAGCCCTTGAGCGGCAGAGGGCTCAAAGTTGCCCTTGGAAGACACCTGGAGGGCGGGCCCTCTGTTCTTCTAAGGATGGACTCGGCAGGCTGCCTCTGGGCAGGTGGGCAAGGACCCGTGAAGGCTGAGAGGGCCGGCAAGGTGGTGGCCGTAAGCAGCAGTTTCCCTGGGGTGAAGGCCGAGACACTGAGACCCCAGGCCCCGGCCCCCGTGCCCGCTGGCGCCTGGTTTCTCCTGCTCCCTCCCTCCGGGGGTCAGCCCTGACAGACGCTGGATGCTGGCGCTGCTGGCCGTTCATTCTGAGATTTCTCTTCTTGAAAATCTATATATGTGATATTAAATGAGCACATTGAGATGTGCAGGGATTACGAATTAACAGGTATTACGATTATATTTCTGATCTGACGACTGAGTGTATTTGAGATGCTGTTACCACTGTGGGGTGTGTGTGTGTTTAAAATGAGCTCCTTCTCTTTCCTCTCAAAGGTTAGTTGGTAAGAGAGTTGGGGAGGATGGATGGAGGGGACGCAAAGTGTGAAGATGCCCGGATTTGGCTTTAACCGCCCCCCACCCCCCAGCGTGGCAACAGAAAACCAAACCAAACACACTCCAGGAATCACTGTGTATTAATGAGAAACTCCTGCCTCCAGAGGCAGATGTGATAAAATCTGTGACAATTTGGGGCTTTAAGGATGTTGCCCTGGACTGGAGGAGATAATGCTAAGTGAAATAAGTCAAGCAGAGAAAGACAACTATCATATGATTTCTCTCATCTATGGAACATAAGAACTAGGATGATCAGTAGGGGAAGAAAGGGATAAAGAAAGGGGGGGTAATCAGAAGGGGGAATGAAACATGAGAGACTATGGACTCTGAGAAACAAACTGAGGGCCTCAGAGGGGAGGGTGGTGGGGGAATGGGATAGACCGGTGATGGGTAGTAAGGAGGGCACGTGTTGCATGGTGCACTGGGTGTTATACGCAACTAATGAATCATCGAGCCTTACATTGGAAACCGGGGATGTACTGTATGGTGACTAACATAATATAATAAAAAAACATTAAAAAAAAAAAAAAAGGATGTTGCCCTGGAAAGAACAATGCTTGGGTTTTTCCAGGGCAGGATGTGTGGGTTGAATGGCCTTTGGTTCTATTTTTTCTGAATTTCCGGAATATGTAGGTCATAGTTGTGAGGTCCGAAGGCCTGGGGTGGGCTTCCGAGCTGCCGCCTTCCCCCGCCCGCTCGGAGAATCACAGGCGCAGATGCGGTAAGGGTTTGGGGAGGCCACTTTGTAGAACTCAGCTGGGCCCTGTGTCTGGGAGAGGGGGAGAGCGGGTCAAAATTCCACGCTGCGGGCTGAGGGCCTAGGACATCGAACACATGTTGGGGCAGCTGGAAAAGGCGTGCAGCCTGCAGCCAGGCCCGGACCTTCCCTGTAAGCTTCTTGTTCTGCGGGATACAAACCAGTTTGCAGATTGTGCGGCTAACATTTGGAATAAGGGGCCTTGAGGGGCTAAGGTGTGGATGGAGCGATTTCAGGGGCCCTTAAAAGAGACTGATTCCTTTCCTAAGAGGTTTCAAGTTCGTAGAATAATATGCAACACGGAAATGACAGCTACAGTCTGCTTTGACCCGAGAGGTGTGCACCAGATGCCATGGTCCAGCCACACGCTGGAGACGGGCCAGTCACCAGGGTCATGTTGCAGTGGACGCAGCAGCAGCCGGTGACGCCGCTGGAAAGGGGACAAGAAGGGGACGTTCATCTGCAGAATCCTGGCTAGAGAAAGACAGGTGTCATCAAAAGGCTGGGGCGTCCACCCGCCGGGCCGTGAACCGGCTCAACCGAATGGCACGAAACGCAGACGGTGAGAACCTCAGCGGTGTGTCAGGACCGGACACTGCAGGAGCGAGCGGGGTCTCCCTAAAATACATGGTGAAACCTCGGCCGTGTTGTCTCAAGTACTGGTCTTCTCGACCGCACCAGGCGTTCATCTCTTAGGGTTACTTAGGAAACAGTACAATGAACGGATTCATTTTCTCTGTAATGCTTTTCGTCCCCTCCCTGGTCCTCCTTGAAAAGTGTAGATCGTCACTGAATTCATCAAAAACAAAAAAAGGATTAAACCCTTGGAAGAAAACATAGACCTAAATCTCTATGACCTTGGATGAGACATCCATTTCTGAAATACGACACCAAAAGCAAAAACAAAAGAAAAAAATAGATACAATGGATTTTATCAAAAGTAACTTGTTCTCAAGAAAAACACTCTTGAAGAAGTGATAAGACAACGCACAGAGTAGGAGAACATATTTGCAAATCACAGACCTGAGAAGGGACTTGTCCTTACACCCAAAATACAAAGAAATAGATAAATACAACAGTAAAGAAGGAAAGTCCAGAGTAGCCACAGTCACAGAGACAGAACATAAATTGGGGACTGCCAGGGGCTAAGCACCTGCAGACAGCACAGAGTTTCTTTTTGAGATGGTGAGAATGTTCTGGAGGTGGGAGGTGGTGCTGGTTGCATGGCTTTGTGAATAGACGAAAAACTACCAAATTGTACTCTTTAAAGGGGTGAATCTTATGGTATGTGAATTATGTCTTATTTTTTAAAAAAGCAGAGAAAAAGAAGGCATAGTGCATGCATAAGTTATTGGTAAAAAAGGCAGGGGGAGCTTTATTTAAAGACCAGAGCTTTGGATCACCAAACATTTCAGCCCAACAACATATAGACATTTTGGGGGGTATCGTGGTGACGGTGGGGGTGTATGGCTCAGGTGGACCGTCCAGCACCCTCCAGGGGCTCAGTGGATGAGTAATTCAGAGAGGCAGGGTGCAGAGGCAGGTGGGCGAGCCCAGCTCTCCCAGCCTGAAGCTTAAGGCCCAGCCGTGAGCTCCGGTTCCAGCCCCAGGGCGCGGTCCTGGACCCACTAGTGCTCAGCCACAGCCTCTGACCAATGGGGTAGGAAACAGGGGAGCTTCACCCAGGAGGGGACGCTCCCCCTTCCCCCTGCACCCTTCCTCACTACAAATGGCTTCCATTAGCAGGTCACGATTGCCTCGTCTTATGAAGGCAGGTACTGTGGGCAGGTGTCTGGGGGCCTACGTCATTCCTTTCACTCCCAGGGTCCTTGCTCGCAGAGTGACTCAGTGGTCCGTTCATTCCTGAATTTGCTCTGGGATGTCAAATTCAGGTTTCAGTTCCGCAGAATGGCTAGCTTTCCTCAAAATCAACTCCCTGGGCAGTTTGAAGGGCCGAAAATGCTGATCAAGGACGGAGGTGTCTGTGAGCACCGTGCCAGACCCCTCGTGGGCATCGGGGTCTGAGGAACCCCCATGCAGGCCACAGGAAAGAATCCCGGGGAAGCGGTCCAGGCCACACAGTTTCATCTGCAATCAATTCTTCAGATACTTGAAGATAAACCCAACAGAACCCATTACGAGAAGAAGAGAGGCGAGGGGCTCTGTTAGCCGTCTGGGGGCGTGAGGGACAGTTACGTGATGGTGGGTTGATGAGTAATGTGAACAGGAAGCATGTGTACGGAGGCTTCCACAAACAGGGAGGCCCGTCGGGGCCCAGAGGGGTGGGAGGTGGTGGGGGGTCTTGGAAAAGTGTGCTCGTGTTCACACTCAGCTTTCCCGGGGTCCCCCGTCACTAATTACAATCTCCTTGCAATGCCACATCCCAATAAATTTTCCATAAAGGGATTGCTCGATGAATGGCTTTCCTCAGTTATTTGCCTTGGAGATCCTCACCTCCCTGGCCAAGGATCTGGCTCTCTGGAGACCCACGCATTTTTCTTTTGGCCTCAAATCCTTAGGAGGGAGGGAGGCCCTGTGATGAAGCTGTCCGGCTTAATCAACTGAACCACAAATTGTATTAATACAAATCAAAGAGGCAGAATGAAAACTGTTTCATGAATTTGGGCTATTTAGAGACTCAGTGGGACAATTTGGGATCGATCATAAAATGCTGTCTTTAAAACAAAAGGAGGCTCTGCCCTAGAAATAGTTTAGTATCTTTGAGAAGAAAAGAAATCCACAGGTTAGTGGGTTTGCCTTTGAGTTCTAAACTCTACTCTGGGAAGAGACTGACAGAAGTCAGTCTGGACCAGTTTCCTCCAGGTCCTGGGTTTGCCAGATCAAGGAGGGGCCCTGGGTGCACAGCCCCACCCCAGGCTGTGTGAGACCTTGTCCTGCTGCTGAGATCCATGCCAGGGCAGCCTCAAACATGGTGGCCAGAGGCCATGGCAAGTGGAGCTGGGTGGGCTCCTGGCAAAACTGGGACTTCCTTGACTTCTTAAGAGAGTGATGATTATTAGGCTCTTACCAGAAGCTTCCATGAGGATAGAGAACTAACATTGACTCTCACAAAGTCTATTGTGTAGGTGACTTTCCAGGCTGGGCTTGGCCACCATGAACAATGCCGTACATGTTTTTACGTAACCAAGTTTTCGCTTCTCTTGGATATATACCTAGAGGTGGAGTTCCCAGATTCTATGAAAATTCTGTGTTTAATCTGTTGAACAATCTCCAAACTGTTTCACACTGGCTGCAACACTTGACATTCCCTCCAGCAAGGGTACCAATTTCTCCACACCCTCACCAACACGTTTGTGCGTGCGTGCGTGTGCGTGTGTGTGTGTGTGTTCATAGTCAACCAGAGAGTGTGAAGTACTATCTCGTGCAGTTGTACTGTTCATTTCCCTAATGACTACTGATGATTAATATATTTTTATGTGCTTATTGGCCATTTGTATACTTTCTTTGGATTCTATTCAAATCCTTCGCCAATTTTTAACTTGGGTGATTTGTTTTTTTATTGTTAACTAGTTAAGAGTTCTTGATATATTCTGAATATTAGGCCAGTATCAATATATGAATTGAAAATATTTTCTTCCATTCTTTAGGTTGTCTTTCCACTTTCTTGACAGTGTCCTTTGAGATGAATGTTTTGTCATTTTGCTGACATGCAATCTGTCTATTTTTTCCTTTGGTTGCTTGTGCTTTTTGTGCCGTATCCAAGAAACTATCACCAAAGCCAAGATCAGGCAGATTAACATCTTCTAACAGTTCTGTAGTTTTAGCTCTTTTATTTAGGTGATTGATCCACTTTGAGTCAATTTTTACATATGGTGTGAGGTAGGGGTCCACCATCATTCTTTCACACGTGGATATCCACTTAACCCAGAACCATTTGTTGAGAAGACCGTTCTTTCCCCATTGAATTGCCTTGGTTGAAATTTTACTATAAATAAAAATTGAGGGGCGCCTGGGTGGCACAGCAGTTAAGCGTCTGCCTTCGGCTCAGGGTGTGATCCTGGCATTATGGGATCGAGCCCCACATCAGGCTCCTCCGCTATGAGCCTGCTTCTTCCTCTCCCACTCCCCGTGCTTGTGTTCCCTCTCTCGCTGGCTGTCTCTATCTCTGTTGAATAAATAAATAAAAATCTAAAAAAAAAAAATTGAAATTTATTTTCTGACTTTTTTTTTTCTTATTTCAGAATCCCGTTGGAGTCATTTCAGGGTGGTTTTCACTGAACAGTATCTCTTAAAATTTTCATTGATTTTAATTGTCATGTTCAAAATGATCTGAAAATAGATACAACTGCTGAGTGTTTAAACATTCTTGTGTGTTCATTGTAAACGAACACATGATCCAGGACCCTGTGCCTTCCTGCATGCTGCACCACTCCTGAAATGCTCTGGTCTCCCCTTTAGGACTCAATTCCCATCTCCCCTGTTAGGATGAAGTCCTCCCAGTCCTACTCTGTACACCCAGCAGCTTCCGGATGTGATGTTTTATGTGCTTCCATTACTGAAGGGTAATTACTTATTTATATTCCTGTTCTTCTCTCACCTTTGTCTCAGAACAGATGCCAACTAAGCCACTCGGGCTGGAAATGGGCACCTGAGCTTAGGCCAATTTATGTCAGCAAAGATCCCTTAGCATGACCTGGTGGGGGTTCTCCCTGGGAGAGCACTGGGAGTGCATGGTGTGTCCTAGTTTGTCACAGCTGATGGAGGGCATTGCTGGCACTCTGTGGGATAAGGGTGCTCACCATTCCACAATGGGCAGAACCACCATTTACGGGTCAAAATTATCCTCCCAGAACGTAGGGGTGCCTACTTGGGGAGACCCTCCCTCCTCAAGGAAAACTCATCATCATCTTAGAAAAAAATCCTGGAAATTTCATTTAATACTTGTTGAGAAACCATCAGTCACTTAATCAACGCAGGAGAATTAGGACTCCTGGAGAAAAGGGGTCACACTTCCCTCAGGCCAGCGAGGCCCTCGGTCCTCTGTGACGAGGACTCGCTCCTCGGGCAGCATTTTCCCAGGTGTTCAGGTAGTTGGTGGTTCATCCTGTCCTCAGCCGGTTCTCTACTTCCAGAAATTTACTCCTTAGCTCTCTTGCTGGCGATCCATTCCTTCCTCAGTCCTTTGCCACGTCATTGAGGAGGGACCCCTGGTTTTGGTCTCCCTGTCCATCTCAAGTCACATGACTCAGCTTCCTGAGCCGTCAGCCCCAGTTCAGCAGCTGATGATGTCTCAGCTTGTCCTGGAGCTGCTTCCAGTCCTGCCTCCAGCCACACAGGACCGGCGAGAGAGGTGCCTTTCCGACCTGGCATCTCCTCCTGCTTCCAGCTGTGCATGGAGCCCAAGTGCATGATTCACATGGTTCCACGCACTTCTGACATTTAGCTCCTTTTGCTTCTCTTGTGGCATCAGCCTGGAAAGCCTTTGTCCTTTTCCTCCAGAGCCTGGCATGTTCCACCCAACGTGCCAAGCGGCTCCTCTTCCCGCCCTCACCCAAACCCAAGCCCACACCACAGTTTTATTCGTATACGTGCCCATGTGAGATGCTCACTGCTTCACATCTGAGAAACTGATTTCCGCAATAACTGGAAAGCGGCTTGGGATGGGGGTGGATCACAGACTTACACTAGTTCTTCAAAAGACAATCCATGTGCTGCCACAGTGGGAGCCCACATGGTTACTGATGAACTGGATTGAAGGAATGGACCTACACACTTACTGAACATCTGGTATTTTTAGACTTTGTGATTCTGGGGGCAACCGTGTCTCATCTCATGGTGCTACCAGATATTTGAAAGCTTGACCGCCTCAAATGTCTTAGGATGGGTAGAACTGGCTGAAAGAGGAAAGCAGAGAGAACGAGGAATGAGGCCATTCCTGGGGTGAAAAGTCTCTTGGGCATTGTGAGCCTAGAAGCCACAAGATTTGTGGTCCCGGCACTGAGGACAGATTGCTGATCCCTGGGGGGGGGGAGGGGTCGGGATGCGTGCGCACATACCCCTGAGCTCTGTGATCTGGGGGCATCCATAGAGAACATCTTCTGGCATCCAAACCAAAGTATGGCCTCCGGGATGGCAGTTCCTGGCACACAGCGGCTGAGGGCAAATACCAGGGAAGCAGGTTTTCTTAGAGTCCTACGTGAAGAAGGGTGCTTATCCGGTGTCTCCTGGCCATGCCTGCTGTTCCCTGAGGCCTGGTCAGTCAGACATTATGGTTGAGAAGGAGAAACGGAAGTTCCCTCCAAACGTTAGTTGTGTTTTCCTTTGTCAGAAGACAGCAACTGCGAGGTGACTTAAGGAGATGAGATGTCTAGAGAAAGATGACTTTTCCGAGTGTAAGTCATCAGCGCTGAGCCGTGACCACTGTAGAGCCGGGCCGCACGCTATATAGGGCTTCACAGCTACAGAGCCTTCCAGGTTTGTCACGAGTCTACTTTACAGGAGGACTCGGCTTTCCGCGCTCACGTCCTCCCACTCCCTTCTCCTTCCATGGATGCGTTGTGCACAGACCTGTAACTTGGGCGATTCCACTTCCTTTCGCAGGATCTTTATGACCTGCTCAGTACGTGTTAGCCGCTTTTATATTTGCAATTTCACTCATAAAGAAACACGATTCAAATAGACCCATTTCCTATCTGCACAATGATCCCCTCCCCCACCAAACCAACTTGCCAGAAAGTCCGGATCTATTTGGAAAACAGCTTTGTTCTTCCATTCTGTACTTTTTTTTGCCCATTTAGGAGAGTTGTGTTAGGCAAGAAGACACTTTCTGCCGTTTTGTTTTGGCCAAAAACGCCTCTACTGATGCGAGGGGTCTGTTCTCCTGAAAACCACTCCCTCTGTTAAATGCGCTGCTTCTGAGGTCAGCCTGAGACGAACTCAGGATACTCAGGCTGAAGGTTAATGTGTTCTGGTGAGAACGAGAAGGAGGGAGTGTGTTTGGGGACCCCTTGAATGCACCCCAGAGTGGCTAGAGTGGGAAGAAGGGATGGTCAAGGTGTGGAGCCGGCAGGGGAGCTCTGTGGGGCGGGGCAGAGGCCCTGTGCTCCCATCTGGGCAAGAGGAGTGGTGGTTCTACCAGGACACCCAGGGGAGATGATCCCAGGGGTTGCTGTGCAGTGAATGCTGTGCCCCCTGCCCAAATTCTCATAGTAAAGTTCTAATCCTTAATGCAATAGCATTGGGGGTGGGGCCTTTGGGAGGTGATTAGGGGAAAATGAGATCCTGAGGGTGGGGCCCCGAGGTGTGGTTGATACCCTGAAACCAGAGCCCTCTCTCCAATCTGGGGGGGCCCAGTGAGGAGGAGGCTGTATGCCGGCCAGCAGGAGAGCGCTCAGCAGACACGGAATCCGTCTGGATTTTGATCGTGGAGTTCCCAATCTGTGGTATTCTGGCATGGCAGCCTGAACAGACTCAGGCAGAGGCCAGCTGAAAAGAAGCTCCTGGAATATGAAAGAGTCTAAGGATGAGGACAAGCAGGGAGCGCATGGATGGGGCCAGGCTGTCCACAGAAGGGCCCATGAGGGAAGGCAGAGCAGAAAGGACCCTGCTACTGAGCAAATGAGGGGGTCTAGAACCTTCCAGAGGGAGCCACATGGAACCAGAATGGGGGTTGTGGTTTTTCTACATCTTTGACTCAGTTGGATCTAAAACAGGCAAAAAATATTAAGGTGAGTTCAGGTTCCAAAATCACCGTGGTGAAAACTTGGAAAACAGGTCAAAAAATTATTTAGGGGACATTCTAGAGGGATCATCTCTCTAACTCAGAGCCTAAGAAGGACCTCATTCTCTTCGAAGACCTTGAAACCCATCAGGTCATTGATACACGCCTTTGCAGCCCCTAGGATAGAGCTCATACACTGAGGTCCTTTCAATGCATGACCAACAAAACACAAATGGTGACATTTTCATCTACAGTCTTCTCACCTTTGTTCCCAATATCTGCATCTCAATCCTATGGTCTTTCCAAAAACACATCTTCCCTGAGCTGAGAGACCCGTGCACATAGATAAAAGGTTGACAAGTAAAACCATGTCTGAGATTGGGACTCATCAGAAAACCCAGGATGTGCCGTCCCCATGCCATGGGCCAGGGTGGCTGTTGACTTCAAGTGCAGTCGGAAGAGAGTGGTGAATGTGAGCAGTAACAACACCGCCTTAGGAATTCTCTCCCGCCATGAGCCACACCACAGAGGCCATGATGCTCACATGCTCCTTCCTGTTTGGTTATCATCTTTCTTTTGTCCGAATTGAACAAAGATACTAATTGTCATAGGCAATCTCGACACATTGCTCCATAAGTTAAGATAATAACAAAACCAAGGGGCTCCTGGGGGGGCTCAGTCGGTTGAATGTCCGACTTTTGATTTCAGCTCAGGTCATGATCTCAGGGTCATGAGATCGAGCCCTGTGTCAGGCTCTGCACTCAGCATGGAGTCTGCTTGGCCCTCTCTCTTGGCCCACCCACTTGCATGGTCACGCTCACTCTCTCTCTCTGTTAAATGAATGAATGAATGAATGAATGAATGAACGAATAAATAAACAAATAAATAAAACCTTTTAAAAAATAGCAACACTAAAATAACTGTGTGTATTTGCTTTCAGGTTGTTCGTGTAGGTTGGTCTGTCTGGATGGACCTTCCAGTAATGAATGGTTATGCCCAGAACCTCAATGCCTACTTGGCAACAAAGTTTCTTTAGAGAATGAGAGCGCACAATTTTTCTGTTTTTTTTCATTCCTATCATCGCTCCTTCCTTCATTTAAATTTGCCAAGAGATGATTCAGGGCAGAGGTAAATATGTAGCACTCATTCTAAACAATGGAAGAAAGAACAAGACAATTCTCTAGTATCTGTTTTTGAGATTAGCGAAACAGAATGGAAAAAACATGGCTGGTGTCTTGCAAATCTTACAATGTCTTCCCTTCTCACCTGGACAGGCACAAGTGAATGTGTGTGTGTGTGTGTGTGTGTGTGTGTGTGTGTACGTGTGTGTGTGTGTGTGTGTGTGTGACAGAGAGAGAGAGAGAGAGAGATCTGATGTCTCCGTGGTTAAGGCTGGGGACGGGATGCATCATTCTGTCAGCTGCTGGGAGCCCAGCCCCCAGTGCTCANGGGTGGCCTAGCAGCGGGAACATCATGCCCGCCCCACTCTCTTTCCAGCCACTGCATCTGTGTTGCTTGAAGAGCCCAAGACAGCGGGGCAGGCAGTGAGGTCCGTGGCGGTGAGGTGGACCTGGCCTCAGCTCCTGCCGGGGCCACCGCTCAGGGTCCTGCCCCAAATGCAGGAGGAAGAGCCCACCAGGGCCCTGCACTTCTCTTCCTCTCCTGATGAGGACATCATCAGTCCTATGGGATGAGAGTTTCACCTATGACCTCATTTAACCCTAATTCCCTCCTCACAGGCCCCGTCTCCACATGGGGATTAGGGCTTTAACCTACGAATCTGGGGGGACACAATTCAGTCCCTCGTGTGCAGTGTGCTGGTGGGGAAGACCTCCTGGTGTCCAAAGGCTGGGAGTAGCCTTGAAGGGCACAGAAGAATGACAAAATACAGCACATTCCAGAGCTATTGAGCTCACTCAAAAATGAGAGAGAATTAAAGCTGAACAAATATTTGGTCCATTTCCCCTCAGGCATGAGCCCAAGTAGAATGAGGGGGTATTTAGGTGTGCCCCAGCCATGAAGACAAGCAGACCCACCTGACCCCATCCGAGTTTGCAGGAGGCATCCTCCAGGGCAGGCTGCTTTGTGACCGCCAAGCCTGGTGGGAAGGCCTGGTGTCCCACTTGAAGGGGACATGGGGGCCGAGGGCACCGCGCGGTGTACAGTCCTGTGCTGGAAAAGCCAGAGGACGAAGCGCTTCAGGGAAATCACGGAGTCAACGCAGCCTGCACGTTGATGGTTTTGCGCCTGACCTTCCGGGGGGACTGGCACGCCCTGCTCAGGCCCTGGACACGTGGTGACCACCAGATGTGCCGGCAAGGCAGGCAGGAACATGCTCCCCGGCCCCTCCTGTTCCAGGCTGCACCCCCCTTGCGGTGGGGGGGCTGAGTTCCTGCCCGGGCTCCGCACCCACTCGCCTCTTAGCCACAGGACACCCAGGTGTTGTTGAGTCTCTGTCCAGACTTCAGATTAAAGCTCTCATGATTTGCAAACTCACCAGAAACCCTCGGGGGTTTTCAGACCCCAGCTGGGGAGTCAGCTGCCTGGGCCAGCCATCAAAACCCCTGAGGTCAGAAGAAATCTCCGTCACTGTGAGTCACGGGCTGGATGCTGACACAGGAGGGGGCCCCGGGAGCCTCTGCCCAGGCCAGTGACCGTGGGACGGAGCCAGGTGGCTGTAGGGTGAGTCTGGCAGGCACGCGGGCCTGGGAGTAGCTCCTGTCGAAGACCCTGACAGGAGGACCCTCAGCCCTGCCTTTGGTCTCCCCCCTTGCAGGTGGGCTGGTGGCCCTGGACACCTGGGGGAATTACAGGTGAGCTCTGCTCTGCCCACCGCTTAGAGGCTGTGTCTGAGTGTCACTGTAAGCACTTCAATAGGCATTTCCAAAATGATCCATTCAAACTCCCCAGAGCCCTCTTCTGTCCTCTAATGCAAGGCAGGAGACCCTCCTTCCCTTCCAGTCCGATGACACGGGCTAAGATCCTGTTCTCGGGGCCGGTTCATGGCCTCCAGTAAAGGATTAGCTTAATCATAAGTGAAGTGCAAAGGCCAACACCTTAGAATTTCTGGGAAACCTGAAAAATCTATGTCCTTTTTTTATGGATAATGAGCCAACAGTGAGGGAGGTGAAATGACTTGTCCTGGGCCACGCTGGGGGAGCCTTGAAGGGAAGGGGTTCCATGCAGGTCGGGACGCAGGACCTAGCACCGTGCCTGGCACACAGCAGGTGTGAGATGGCGTGGCTCTCACGAATTACTCACTTCTTTCCCGCTGAGGGCAGGGACCACCCCACAGCTGTGCTGGGCCATGCCGGGCGTCCCTGCCCAAGTCACAGGGACTTCACCACGAGCCTCGCTCTGTCCGGACAGTGGGGCGTGAGCGCAAGGGGCGCCATGTCCATTCTGGCAAGAGGCAGTAAGAGGCTGCTGCCGTTTCTGGTGGCTTCTGACTGGTTTCCCTCTGCCCTAAGGACAGCATGTCCTCGGGTGGAGCTGCTGTCCCTCCAGGACAGACTCACAGACAATGTGTTGCCAATTCGCAACAGGATCCAGGAGCAAGCTGGTGTCGTAAGGCCCTGAGGTCTCGGGGTTGTCATTCCCGTGGCCACGCTGATGGATACAGTGGGTGTGCGGGGCTGACGTTGAATTAACGGACGCATGGATGGTGGCGCATAGCATCCAGGTTCTTTCGGCCCCTCTTACTCCTGTGGGGTGCTGACTGAGGCTGCTGTAGAGGAGTCCGGGCCGGGATGAGGGGTACAGGTGCCTGACCAGGTCAGCATCTAGCCTGGGGCGAGCGCAGGGAGGTGGACGCATCGAGGGCCGGGGTCCTGCTGCTGTCCCTTCTGGCAGTGCCATGCTCTTGGCCAGGATGACAGGGAAAGCCACTTTCTCACCTGGAGGAGAATGGAAGTGGTTTCAGTGAAATCGTGTGCTGTGTGTGCAGGCGAGACTCACGGGTCTCGCCCCACTGCCCGGCACGCCCATTATTTGTGCCCTCTCTGACCTTCCGTGCTCTTGTTTTCTTCTGGAAATTGGCAAATAGGACTTGCTGAAGTGTCAGCGAAAGCCTTTGATAACTTTGAGTTGAAAAAAGTCATATCAAAATTAACTGGTGTAAAAAACTCACTTCAAATGCCCATCTATCCCTTATATACTGGGTTTGTGTGTGGAAACCCAAGTGTGGAAATGAAACAGGGCTCTGCGTGTACAGATCCATGACCCTGCCCCTCACGCAGCACCTGTTCTCATGTCTAGGTGGCCCTGCAAAGCTGGGTTCGGGTTCTGGGGCCAAGCGTCACCTCTCCGGGCACCTCCACTTCGTCTGGGGACTCTGCTCACCTGACAGAAGCTGCAAAAGGGCAGGCGCAGCCCAGCATCCCTGCAGCGGCCTGCAGGCTTCATTCTCTGTGGCGTTAAGCCAGGTGTCCCCCCGGGGACAGGTGCCCAATCACGGCGTTTGAGGGAAAGAGCTTGCAATAATGTCCCAAGGCAGAAAGCCATCCCGGTGGGCAGGGCCCTGGCCTTCCGTGACCAGCTCGCCTGCTTGCGACCCATCTAAGGCCGTCAGTGCCGGCCCGACCTCTGCACGCGGTGAGGCTGTGTTCCAGAACGGCCGCCCCACCAGGCACCTGCCCGCGCCCAGAGGAGCCGTTCTTCAAGCATCTGAATGTATGGCCCTGTTAAAGGCGAGTTTCCCTACCCTGCACACCAGGGCAGGACCCTCCACGAGGGAGCGGGCGGGAGAACTGGCCGTGTCATAGTCAGTTCTGGGCCAGCAGGGAATGAGAGTTCATTGGGATGCTTCAAGTGCTAGCAATATAAAATACGCGTGGAAAACAGAGCGACTATTTTTCACCGTTCAACTGTAATTTTGATGCTTGTAATTTTGAATGCACAATCTGCGTCCCCTGGATTGTCACCTGTACCCAGATTCCCATCAGCCCAATCCTTTCCCACTTTCTGCTCTCACCGCTGGGGCCAGAGGAGTGCGGATCACATGGGGATTCCTCAGCCATGGGGTCGAGACCCCTGGGGTCCAGAACCCAGAGCGAGGCCCCATAAGCTGTGGTTCCAGCATCAGCTCTTCCTCACTCAGCCCACAGGGCAGCCCCCAGAAAGGGGGGCAGTGAGTGGGGGGCGGCTGGGGAGCCACTCATCCTCAAATTCAGACATTTCCTACAAGGGGTTGGTGGGGGGTAATCTCCTTGTGCCTGGATTCTGACTTCATCCACACAGGACCTAAAAGCTTCACACCTAGAACTTTCTTCCAATTCCAAGCAGTGAGATTATATTGGGAACACACATATTCAGGAGAAACTAAGGTTGTTGAGAAAAAACCCACATCCCATCACTCCTAAGGAAAGAGACTCTCCATGGGCTAGATTTTCCCAGGGTGCTGCAGGGGTGGGTAGAGCAGGGTTCCAGACACGCAGTAGAAGATTCCAGTCACTGCCCGTATCTCCTGCCTCCGTGGAGCTCCCAGGACTCCCCGGCCACCGGCAGCAGAAGCAGGTGTGTTGACCCGGCCCACAAGGGCCTGAAGACAGCGGTGCTGAGGAGAGCAGCCCCACGGCTGGCACGGATGGAGGGGGGCTCCCAGGGGCCAGGCTGCACGTGACAGGGAAGCCAGTGCTCGTCCCCACAGTGGAGGGCCACGTGGGGTTTCACGGGCACAGTGCCCGTCTCTGTGCTTGGCCTGCAGCAATGCCAAATAAACATCAAGGGACATGGAGCCTGTGCCACTCTGATGGTCACGTGTCACAGCAGAGAGCAGATGAAGGTTCTGGTCAGGGACTGAGACAGACACAACAGGGCAGTGCACTCACCCCTTAAAGGGCACGTGTCAGTTCAGGCTGGGGGGCAGACCTGGCGCAGGCCATGCCCGGGGGGAAAAAGGCTGACCATGTTCCGGGATGCAAGGCTGCCCCTCTCCTGTCCTACCTCTTCCCTCGTTGACGGGAGCCAAGCTCCCCCTGCTCTGCCTGCCTGTCCTGATACAGCGCTTTGCCGTTTCCGATGGAACATGAAGTCCTCGAAGGCAGAACCACGTCTGCCCGATTTTTGCCCCCTTCCCACAACCAGACAGCAGATGTCCAATGAAGGGTCACTGGAAACAGTCCTGGAGGGTTACTGGAAATCTGTAGAAGGCCAGAGGTCTGGGGAGGGGCCCAGGGTCTTGGTGGATCAACAAGCCCCTCGTGTGTTAGAACGAGCTGCCTGAGTCCCGCACAGTCGCAGCCCAGCCTCCTCTGGCCGGGACACCAGCAAGCGCTGCGTCCATTCTCAGTCTCACCTTCCTGTCTGTGAGTGGGGATTAGGCTTCTGTCCCCACGGGTGGGCCATGTGCCAGCGGAGGCTTGCTGAGCCGCCTCAGCAGCTGGGGCTGTCTGCGGGCCGGGGAGGTGCGGAGGGTGACTGGGACGTTCCATGGTGCCCCATGAGGGCTGGTTTAATCCAGGCCAAGGGGGGTGCTGTGGTGGTGGGTGCCACACGGCGACGTGCCTCAGCTCCGGTGCTTACCCGTTTGGTCAAACACTAGACCGATTTGCTGTGAAGGTATATTTCACATGTGATTAACACTTAACGGTCAAATCAGCAGCCTTTGAGTAAAGCAGATGATCCCCCAGAACGTGGGTGGGCCTCACCCAATCCGTTGAAGGCCTTAGGAGCAAAGACTGAGGTTTCCCTGAGAAGGCATTTGGCCTCAAGACTGCAACACAGAAACCCTGCCTGCTTTCCAGCCTTCTGCCCTACAGAGTTCGGATCTGCCCACCCCCATCATCATGTGAGCCAAGTCCCAAAATAAATGTCCCTTCTCTCTCTATAGAACACCCACTGTTTCTGTTTCTGTACAGAACCCTAATAAAGCAGGAATCACAGGGTCAGGGGTCACCCTTGCATTAATTCTGCCCAGGGAGGCTCTGCCCACTCAGGTTCCAGTGGAAGCTGCAAAAACCTTGGTCCCTGGGCTGTGTGGCCCCAGTGTCCTGCCCGCCCCTACCCTGGCCACCTCCATCCCCGCTCACCTGCTCTCTTCCCTGTAGCCTCCTCATTTAGGGGCACGCTTTGTCCTCAGACCAGTTCCAGCACTTTCTCCTGGATTCCAGGGCCCCAACTCTGTCCACGGACCAGTTCCCTGACTCCGTGCCAGGCCCCCGATCTCAGGTGCAAAACTCGTGAGGAGTCAGCAGACCACAAGCAAGCGGCACCATATAACATTTATTATAAAACTTCAGCAAATATAAATATCCGGGTGGTCCCCGGAATGGAGCCATGTGGAGGAAGGACAATGCCGAGCAGCACCGACCCTGAGCAGGGTGTCGGGGGCCTGCATGCGGCTCCATCCGGGAATGCTGCCCTTCTTTCGGAACGGGTCTTACAGAACCACCAGAATTCACAGGAAAAAATTCAAAAACAGCACAACACAGGCAAAGGAAACATGGGGTTCTGAGGGTCACCACGTCCGCAGACGTCCGCCGGGCCAGGACAGCCAGCACCCCACCGGGACAGCAGGGGTGCAGCGTAGCTGGTCGCTCTCTGACTCTGGTGTAACCCGTGATTCTGTCATTTCAGAGAGAAGCATTAAGGAACGGGCTGGAATAGAGATGCGCGCTTGTCAATAACGAAGGGTAACACGCAGGATAGGAAAGTTCTCTCCTCCCTCGCATGAGTCTGAAAGGGACCAGAGTCTGAAGCACCGTAGCAGGATTTCGTGTTTCCCGTTTCCAGAGGCGAAGTCTCCAGTTGGGACCGGGGTCCGGAGTCCAGCCTCCCCACCGGTCTGGCAGGTGCCCCTTCCAGGGGCCACGGGCTCTTGTCCCAGCAGAGAGAAGCCGGGCTGCCGGGGCGGGAAGAGGGGGCCCTGGGGACGCCAGCCGGGAGCTGTCCCAGCCAGCTGCTTCTCCGGAGGGAGGCTGCTTAGTCGGACCCGGGGCAGGGCCTCGAGGGGGGCGGAGGCCGGCGTACTTAGTGGCAGATCTGTCGTACTTATTCCTAATTTCACGGCCTTTCCTTCTTTCTCCACATATGCAGCGTTTAGCAAGTTCAGCTCCTTCTGTCTTTCTGATTTGATTCAGCTCAAGTGCAAGGAGCATGACTCAGGCCGCCTCCGTGCTTCACCCGAACACGTGTGCGTGCGCGCCCAGGCAAGCCTTCAGACCCGAGACCTGCACGCGCGCGCGCCCACACACACACACACACACACACACACACACACACACACACACTGTCCTATCGGAGAGCCGGACCCAGCTCTTCCTCCCCGGCTCGCGTCCTCCTCGGCCGTGTTCGATGCCCGCCGCGCAGCTGGAGTGGGCTGAAGGCACGGCACCTCTCTGTCCGCCCTGGGCACGGCCGCCCGGGCCTCACAGGTTGGAGGCTGAGCACGTCTTGCAGCACCGCTCTCCGTAGAACTGGTGACTGCACATCCCGTGCTGGGGCACCAGAGAGCACCAGGGGAAGTGGTCTCTGCAGGCACCATCTGAAACGCAGCAAAGGCCGAGTCAGCCCGGGGGCGGGGCGGGGGGGCACGGCTCCGAGGCTGCGGAGGGCGGCCCTCTAGGGAAGATGCGGCCCTGTGCGAGTGGCTGTTTCCACAAGGCCCCCCTAGGAAGGTCCCTCAGGACTGGCGTGTCCTTCCTTCTGTGTGGCACCCGCCCACTTAGAGACACTGGGGACGACAGCCGGGCCACCTGCTACCGAACTTCAGTTGTTCCTTCTCTGAAAGACAGCAAGACCCCAACACCAGGGCTTTCTAACCACGGACACCCCACTTCCTCGGGCCCACTAAGGAACCGCTCCAGACACGGGACAGCCCCACCCCGAGATGCCAAGGCCAAGCCGAGGGGCTCCAGATACTCACCTTTCTTCTCTGCGATGGGGCAGAAGTGGGTGTTGCAGGCCAGGGAGGCGGTGGGCTTCTGGTGCACGAAGCAGCCCAAGGCCGGCCGGCCCCCCGCCAGGCACTGCACGGCCCTGGTCTGCACGCCGCCCCCACAGCTGGCCGTGCACTGCGAGAAACACATGCACAGAGGTCATCCGGGGCTGCCGGGTCCCGGGGCAGCCTCTCTTCCAAGCCTCCCCTCCACCCGGACTCCACAGTGATTGTGAGGAAGCAGACCAGATTCTGGATTAATCCCCGGTGTGGACAGAGGGGGCAAGTACTGGAGGTCTAAAATGCTCTTGACTGGTCCATGTCTCATAAACACAAGGAAACTGGAGCATATCTGGGGGTACCAAGATCATTCCCTGCACCCACCCAGGCTCTGTGGCTGGCACCAGAAACAATGCCCTTCATGGAAGGTCATCACCCCGGCACCCTTTCTGGGGCTCTTGCCGGGGAAACCTTAACAAGCCAGCTCCCACAGAGGCATGATAAAACGAAGTCCCCTCTAGACCCCAGTTCCCAGACTCTGGGTGCCTGCCTGGAGGTGGCAACAGCAGCCTCCTGGGCTCGCTGGCATCCTCCCGCGGGCATGGCTCTGGAACACATAGTCCCTGGCACTCTGAGCAGGTTAGCATAGCGGAGCTGGGGCACAGAGGAGCTGCACGGTTCGGTCGTCCTTCACCAGGCTGCCAGGCTCACAGCCTACAGACCATGTGTGTGGGTCCATCTGAGCTCAACGGTGGGCAAGACATCGGGGGACGGGCCACCAGAGAGACGGAGGAACCCAAACCAGCAAGCACTGATCTGTCCAAACAGAGAGCTGCTTGACGTCTAGACTGAATTATGTAAATTGTGCTCCAACAAGGTTCCTCGTTCAAAAATGTCAAGAATGCAGGCAATTAAGGAGCACCTGCAAGAAGAGGGGTCAGATACCACTGTGGGCGTCTGGTGCGTGGCTGGGATGCTAAATCCTGTAAAATGCAAGGATAGATCGGTGCGGAACCAGCCCGTCCACGGCACAGGCGGCTTGCCAAAACGCACAAGACGGCACGCCATCACCCCATTCGAGCAAGTGCGGTTAGCAAAGCCTGTGGCTGCCTTCCCACAGCTGGAGTCGGCCTGCAAGGCAGCAGCCAGCTGTTCCCCTGCTTCTTTCCCAGGACCCACCGCGAGCAGAGCCTTGCAAGGCAGCTTTTCAAACCCCGTGGGGTAGGGGCTCCAACGGAGCGGGTAAACATCTCTGTCAAGTCAGAGTCCGGGAAACTCATAGGCTAAAGGAATTGTTCTTTCTTGTCTCCTCTTTAGCTAAAGGATGGCAGGGCCCCCAGAGGTGAAGATGCAGGGCTCCAGCTGATAAGCACGTGAGTCTGGAACATGTCCGTGAGGCTTACCCCTTCCCTACAAAACCAACATCAGCTAAAGCTGTCAACAACTCAGGTTCAATATATGGCTGTAGTAATCAGAAAAAAAAAGAACGGTGTGGGCAGATTTCGTGTCTGGCTTCGGAATTAGCAGGCTCATCGATGATGGAGTCAGACGTTCCCTGCTGCCTACTGCGTCTATCTGAACGTCCCGCGGCAGCCCAGGTCTGGCTTTGCACTCTGCCCTCCGAGCGCCTCCCAGCTGTGGCCGGCTGAGACCTTGAGGAAGGCCAGCTGCACTGGCCCGGGGCTCAGCTGCTCACTGGTCACATCTGCATCTGTACACGTCCACGACCTCGCTGCCCACGCCGGAGCCCCCATCATCGGCAGCAGCGGGGGCAGAATCCCAGCCTTGCTGACAACGTGTCTCAGTTGAAAACCAAGAGATCTAGCCATCATTTTAACCACTTAAAATCACGAGGAAGGGATTGATTCTTTGTGTCCTGGACCCATTTATTCACAGCCGGAATCTCTCACCGGCCAGGTGCCAGGCGCCAATCTAGGCACCGGATACTGAGTGCTGGACACAAGGGAGTCGCCCCTCTCTGGGATTTACTGTCCCTACTCAAACTGCGATCCTTCACACTCCAGGAAGAGAGGCTCCAGGACTTGGATCTGGAAGTCAAAGCTGATGGCGTCTTCCTCAGCTCGATGGGGTTTAACCTGAGCATTTTAGGTAATTCTTCCTGCAGATGGCAGGACGCAGGTGGCCAGTGTGCTGCAGGGACGGAGACCTGCCCTTGTCCACCTACCTACACACGGTGACGACCGCCGTGGCCATCTGTCCAGACCCCAAGGCTGCTGGCTCCACCCCAGGTCAGCGGGTCTCAAAGCCGATGTCAAACACCTGCTGGACCCGCCCCAAACCTGGAGCTTCGGCAGCCCGGGTGGAACCTGAGACCCCGCATTTCTAAGCACGGCTCTTTAGCTGTGGGCCGGGCCATGCTCGCAGAGCCCTCGCTCTAGCTGACCACAGCCATGTCGGCAAATGCCTTTCCCTCTCATCTTTTTGTTTTTGGAGCCGACTCCTGCCACATCAAAGTCTGCCAAGAGCACGCACGGAGCCAGTGCATGGCACGTCACCAGGTGAGCCGGCCATCTCACAAAGAGGCCAAGACTTCCCGTGTAGGCCTGGGCAGTCACTGTCACTTGGCAGCCGCATGGACTGCTGCCCCCCTGGCCACCTGGCTTACTTCTGCCCACCTCTCAGTGTCCCTGCTGTAGACGCAGGAGGACCGGGGACCCCCACTCTAGGGGGGCTCTTCTCGCCTTCAGCCCTGGTAGGGCCGTCACCAGAGTTCTGCAACATTCATGAATGTGTTTATGGTCTGTGTCTCCTGCTGCTGCCCAAAGTCCCCGGGGCAAGGACGGCCCATAGGTGGGCAATTCTGAAGAGGCAGCAAGGAAGCTGCAGCCCCCCTGTGCGGGTGGGTGCAGAATGCGAAGCAGGACCGTCACCCTCTGAAGAGCATCCCCGGGCTGCTCCGTCTATGGCCTCCAGCCTCTTCCAGGTCCTTGGACCCCTCCTTTGCTTCTCGTCCTTCACCTCCGCATGCCTGCCTCCCTCATACAAGGCCTGAGGCCATGCACAGCTGAGCCAGGGCTCTTTCCAAGACGGCCAGACTAGGGGATCAGCTGTGGTCCAGGGGGCGGGTCCCCCCACCCCGAGGTCAGCAAGTAGGGTCTTCTTGCCATTCCAGGATTAAACAAGCTTGCCAAATGTGACGGCACCTCCTGGGAGCCCTCCCTGCTGACTGCCCTCGGAGATGGCCCCTGCGGGTGTGTCAGTCTCAGACTTCCCCAGGGTCTGAGTGGCGACCTGCGAAGCACGCACTTTCCAGAACACTGAAATCCTGAAAACCCTCTCCCTTCTGGACTTCTTCTGTTTCAGGAACAATCCGTGTATTTTGAGACATCCCGCACCAGAGTGGCTACATACGTTCTGAAGAGATGAGTGCAGAAAACCGATCGTCACTCTCAGTCACTATCAAAAATCCAAAGAGATGCATTTTTAAAATAACGTTTGCCTCTGGGTTTGTTTGAAATTACAGGGATGATTGTGTGTCACTGGCCCTGACGGCAAAAGGCTGGTGATTCCTGCCACTCTGTAGCTCCCGGCTGACACTCTGGCAAAGACACAGATGTAGTGAAAAGAAGGGGCACCTGCACCCCAATGTTCATAGCAGCAACGTCCACAATAGCTAAATTGTGGAAGGAGCCGAGATGCCCCTCAACAGATGACTGGATTAAGAAGATGTGGTCCATATATACAATGGAATATTACTCAGCCATCAGAAAGAACGAATTCTCAACATTTGCTGCAACATGGACGGGACTGGAGGAGATTATGCTAAGTAAGTCAAGCAGAGAAAGACAATTATCATATGGTTTCACTCATATGTGGAACATAAGGAATAGCAGGGAGATCGGTAGGAGAAGGAAGGGAAGAATGAAGGGGGGGTAAACAGAAGGGGGAATGAACCATGAGAGAGTATGGACTCTGAGAAACAAACTGAGGGCTTCAGAGGGGAGGGGGGTGGGGGATTGGGATAAGCCGGTGATGGGTAGTAAGGAGGGCACGTATTGCATGGTACACTGGGCATTGTACGCAAACAATGAATCATGGAACACTACATCAAAAACTAAGGATATGCTGTATGGTGACTAACATGTAAAAAAAAAGTAAAAATGAAGGAAAAAAACCCCAAAAAACAAAAAAAAATAAAAAAAAAACAAAAGCAAATCCTCCANNNNAGCAACCCCCCCACCCCCCCCGCCCCCCCCCCCTTCACGGGACCCAGGAGTGCCACAGGGCTCAGCTCCCAAACTCAGGAGCAGCTAGTAAATAAATCCACTTTCATTCCTGACAGTCAGAGGTCTCACACCTTCCTTGTCCCGATGTGATGACATCTCTCCCCTCCCGGGAGACCCATGAAGGCTCCCTGTATTTGTCTTCTTCCTGCGGCCCTGGGGGCAGGGGGTACTCTCTCTCCAAGTTCACAGCGGCTGCCGACGGAGCACTCCCCAGAGACTTGGGTCTCCTCAGGTCAGGACGAGAGAGTACAGCCCCTGAGGGCCTCAGCATTACAACCTCGGCTCTAAATAAACATAAACGCAGCTGGGAGTTTTTGCACAAATTTAATGGCTTACAAATAGAAACTCCCTCCGACTCCGGGGGCAGCCTGGGCTGCGACCTTATCCAGCAATGTCAGCAAGAAGGTTCTTGTCTCCTTGTGCGCCACCCATGGCTGCAAGACGAAGAGAACGGATCAGCAGCAAATTCTTAGAGGTGGGCCGGCGACTGGGCAGAAGGGCGCAGGGAGCCTGTGTATTCTGTGTGTGCTTGTGTGTGCATGCCCGTGTGTGCATGCCTGTGTGTGCATGCCTGTGTGTGTGCCGTGTGTGTGCATGCCCGTGTGTGCACGCCTGTGTGTGTGCCGTGTGTGTGCATGCCCGTGTGTGCATGCCCGTGTGTGCATGCCTGTGTGTGTGCCGTGTGTGTGCATGCCCGTGTGTGCATGCCCGTGTGTGCATGCCTGTGTGTGTGCCGTGTGTGTGCATGCCTGTGTGTGCACGCCTGTGTGTGCATGCCTGTGTGTGTGCCGTGTGTGTGCATGCCCGTGTGTGCATGCCCGTGTGTGCATGCCTGTGTGTGTGCCGTGTGTGTGCATGCCTGTGTGTGCATGCCCGTGTGTGCATGCCTGTGTGTGTGCCGTGTGTGTGCATGCCTGTGTGTGCATGCCCGTGTGTGCATGCCTGTGTGTGTGCCGTGTGTGTGCATGCCTGTGTGTGCATGCCCGTGTGTGCATGCCTGTGTGTGTGCCGTGTGTGTGCATGCCTGTGTGTGCATGCCCGTGTGTGCATGCCTGTGTGTGTGCCGTGTGTGTGCATGCCTGTGTGTGCATGCCCGTGTGTGCATGCCTGTGTGTGTGCCGTGTGTGTGCATGCCTGTGTGTGCATGCCCGTGTGTGCATGCCTGTGTGTGTGCCGTGTGTGTGCATGCCTGTGTGTGCATGCCCGTGTGTGCATGCCTGTGTGTGTGCCGTGTGTGTGCATGCCTGTGTGTGCATGCCCGTGTGTGCATGCCTGTGTGTGTGCCGTGTGTGTGCCGTGTGTGTGCATGCCCGTGTGTGCATGCCTGTGTGTGTGCCGTGTGTGTGCCGTGTGTGTGCATGCCCGTGTGTGCATGCCTGTGTGTGTGCCGTGTGTGTGCCGTGTGTGTGCATGCCCGTGTGTGCATGCCTGTGTGTGTGCCGTGTGTGTGCATGCCTGTGTGTGCATGCCCGTGTGTGCATGCCTGTGTGTGTGCCGTGTGTGTGCCGTGTGTGTGCATGCCCGTGTGTGCATGCCCGTGTGTGTGCCGTGTGTGTGCATGCCTGTGTGTGCATGCCCGTGTGTGCATGCCTGTGTGTGTGCCGTGTGTGTGCATGCCTGTGTGTGCATGCCCGTGTGTGTGCCGTGTGTGTGCATGCCCGTGTGTGCACGCCTGTGTGTGTGCCGTGTGTGTGCATGCCCGTGTGTGCCTATGACGGTGTGTGTGCATGCCTGTGTGTGTGCCGTGTGTGTGCATGCCCATGTGTGTGCATGCCTGTGTGTGTGCATGCCTGTGTGTGTGCCGTGTGTGTGCATGCCTGTGTGTGCATGCCCGTGTGTGTGCATGCCTGTGTGTGTGTGCCCATGTGTGCATGCCCATGTGCACATATGCCCAGTGCTTGTGCACACGTGTGCGCCTGTGTGCTTGTGTTCGACACAACGTCAGCACGACTGCAGTCACAGCTGCAATACTGATCATCAGTAACACGGCTGCTTGCCCCTCAGAGCCTCTGGGTTTCCAGGTCAGTTGCGCACGGTCCTGGTGAAGAACCCCCGGAACAAGCCAGGGCCCCCAGCTCCTGCAATGAGGACGCACTCCCATCTCTGTCATGTAGACAGCCCAACAGGTGTTCCCACGTAAGTCACTCCCAGACCCAATCAGCACGTGAACCACCTAAGCCCAAATGACCAAAATGATCTAAGTCAGACCTACCGGGCAACCACCACAGAAAGTGATGATACGCAGAGCCGTTTAAATCAACAGAAACCCTAAGGATCACATAATAGAAACCGTGATCTTTCGACTATGACAAGAATAAGCCTGTCTGGGGGCAGAGTTCAGCCAGGCACTGGCCATCTGTTATGGCCGACAATCTCCCCCAGTTCGGGGGCACAGCCTTGAGTACCAGCACTGACAGCAAACATACCCTTTGCGTTCTTACTCCCCAAAATGTATAGTCTCGGATCGTAATAGATGAGTCACTGGATAAAAACTTCAGGCAGCTTATGATAAAGATGACTTCTTAGACAAACACATTGACCGTTTCAGACTGGAGAAAGATGTATGCAAGATGTATTTTAGGTTTGGGGTTCAACGAAATGATGATAAACCTCTGTTTTTCTAAATTTTCCCAAAGTCTCCAAATTAAGCACAGCGGCTGAAGGCTGGCTCCGCCGAAGCTGGGGAGTGGCCTCCGCGTTGGGAGTCCCTGTTGGCAGAGGGACAATGGTCTCAGGAACCACGTCTCTGTGCCTCTGACCCACACTTCCCGAGGGACAGAGAGAGTACGACCTCTGCCCCGGAGAAAACCCCAACTCTTCACTCATCCCTTGCTTCACCTCACGGCAAAGACTGGGAGCTCACGAGAAAATGAGAGGGGTTTCCCACTTGGGAAAATGTAGTTATGGATACATTTTGTCTACTTAAAACAGAAAATGCTTGAGAGGGATATGGTTCATATGCCTCCCGCTCCAGTCACTTAAGCAGAACAATCTCTTTATTCTGTTATGTTCGGTTAGTCACCTCACAGGACATCGCTAGTTTTTGATGTCGTGTTCCATGATTCATTGTCTGCCTATAACTCCCAGTGCTCATTACAACACAGGCCCTCCTGAACGCCCATTTCTCATTTAAACACTTTTGGGAGACGGGCTCATATATTTCTAAATGCAAGCGTTCAGGGCACCTGGACGGTGGCTGCCACCACACACCCATCATACGCCATCCCTCTGTCTCCTCTACCTTCATCTTTCACAAAGAGGAGAGTCAGAGACAGGCCACCATGTGCAAATGAGAAAGAGCTCCTTCCCGTGGTTCTTCTCCTCTGGCCGGACCAACAGACTACAGAGTCAGAAAACGCTCCCCGCTCCTGCATACGGGGCTGGATGGGGGTGAGCACCCGTCTCTCCTGGGCAGAGAAGCGGAGACCAGACTCCTCGGGGTCTGGCCAGTGGGAGGGGCTCAGGATGCCTGTGCCCCACAGCCCTCCGGCCTGGGCCTGGGCGCACCCCGAGCCAAGAGCAGAAAGAGCAGCGGGAGCAAGAGCAGTGAGGGGACCCGGGACAGGCAGGAATCAGGGAGCACGGGCGGAGGAGCAGAACAATGGGCAGGGAGGGCAGCCAGGCCCCAGGATGAGGACTGCCAGGAATCTAAAGCAGGAAACGGGGCGAGGTAAGAGACACTTAACAACACCAACAGAATTCTCCCTGAGTGGAAGGTGGTGTGGACGGAGGAAGGGGTGGGAGCACGAAGAGCCCGGGCAGGCCTGGACAGTCTGGGGTGCTCCACCACCTTCCCACATGCACGGCCTCAGGGTTCCGGGGCCAGAACGTACAGTCGCTGACTTAGTCCAGATCCTGTCCTTTTTCCCCGTTCGCATGCGTCTCTGGGGACGTCTGCCCAGCTTTTATAGAAAACGAGACACGTTTTCCCACACTTAATTGGGTGACGATTTAGAACATGGTACACGGGCCGTGGACTCCAGCCTTGGAGAGCTGCACCCATGCCCAGGAACATGGGCCCCATACCCAGTCTGGAGAGAAAGGTCAGGACCTGGCTCAGTGGGTTTGGGGATACACACTCACAGAAAGTTCCCCACCTACACCAGCAGCCAGCTCCCAGAACAGGAGGCTATGCCGACCTCTCTGCGGGAACTGAGTGCCACCCTACCTGAGACCAGGGCGAGGCAAACCAGCTGGCTCGAGGGGGGCCTGTGGCTGCATGCAGGGGGTGCCTGGGGCAGGGAAACAGGGCACAGGCGCGCTCCAGCTCCACGCCGGGCTGCGGCAGATGCAAGCACTTCTTGGAGGCCAGCTCTCGGTATTTCCCAGAAACGTGCTTTTCAGCACACCTTAAGAATCTTTTCTGTGTTCCTCTTTCACACGTAACAGAGCACTAAAATAAAAACAAAAGACGGGAGTGAAAAATATTTCTTTGCTGGTGGCTGTCTTTTATATCCTCCGAGAGCCACATTGTCTTCCGCTTATATCTGCGTGAACATTAACGGAAGTGTGAAAATTCAACGAGATTTATTAGACCTTGGCATTTCATATCTATGTTTTAAAAAGGAGGATCTTAAGGGGCCGGGCACATATAGACCATGAAGGGTGTAGCTCTGAAGCTATCATTTCACCACGAAGCTAAAATGCTGGGTTGCAGCTGATACTGGAAAGTGCAGAAATCTAATACACAAGACAAGACCGAACCCCAGGGCCCCATGGAGCAGCACCAGGCAGCTGTGGCATGACGCTGGCCCCCAGAGCAGGGGCAGCCGGAGGACACCAGGGCTCACAAACCTCCCTCCGAATGCCGAGTGAAGGGAGCAAGCATGCTCTGAGCATGAATCCATCCTTTCCCCACCAGGGAGTGCTCGGAGCCCGGGCTGTGGCTCACGCGGTCCCCAGGCAAACCACGGACCACGAGGGGGACGCAGGACTGCAGCCAGAGCACATGAGAGCGATGCACGCGGCGGCACCGCAAGGCCGAGCTCTGAGGGTCTTGGGAGAGAGGTCCGGGCTTCAGGCATTGATGCCTCGAGCTCGCAGAGTGGGAGGTGCTGAGCCCGGTGGGTGATTGCATCCGGCTCAGTGTCTGCAGATGACGTAAACGGAGGAGCCCAGGTGGCGACACCTGCCCAGGTTCCGGCCTCACGCCCTCGTGCGCTGCTTACAGTTGTGCTTTGAGCGTCCCTGGCACTATGGAGCAGACGGCGCCGGGAGGCTCCCCTCTGTGGCTTGCTGGGAGAAACTCTGGCATGTGCGTGTGCGTGAAATGGTCAGGGTGAAGACCTTCCACCGGGACACCACCCACAGATGGTACAGTGCGGTGGCTTCCTTCCTATGGGCTCGGACTCCTGTCAGCATGATGAGTGTCCCCCACTTGTCCTGGCCTCAACACTCAGTGAGCGATGGCCTCGTGGATGCCGCTGGGTGACATGCTTGGAGGATGTGATTGGAAAGCCCCGAGCATGCCCCGCAGAGGAGCGCTGTGAAGGGGCTGAAGCCCAGGAGTGGCCTGAGCGGCGGAACCGGACTCGGAGGAGGAAGGGGTGAAGGAAGAGAAGCGGGAAGCAGCGAGGCCAGGTGAGGGGAGGCAGCCCCCAGGTGAGAGCTGGCGACCCGGTTCCAGCTGGACCGGGCGCATGTACCTGGGACCGGCAGCACCTAGGCGGGACTAGCAGAACCTAGCTGGGACCAGGAGCACCTAGCCAGGACCGGGAGCACCTAGCGGGACCAGGCGCATGTCCTTGGGACCAGCAGCACCTAGCTGGGACTAGCAGTACCTAGCCGGGACCAGTAGCACCTAGCCGGGACCGGCAGCACCTAGCCGGGAGTGGTAGTACCAAACCCTGAATGGCAGCACCCACCTGGGACCAGGCAGACACAAGCCACTGCAGCTTCTTGTGCTTATGGCAGCGCTTGAGCAGACAGACTTCGTGGGTCCGGGGCTTGGGCTCCGAGCCACAGACGGCATCCGGCAGCAGCTGCGCCCTGGCCGAAGGGTTAGTGCTCTTACAGGCCACGGACCTCTTCCTCCATCCCTTTCCGCAGGTTCGAGAGCACTGTCCGGGAAGACAAGGGGCAGCAACCAGCAAGGAGTCCATCAGACCTAGCCCGGGGGGTCCAACAGCAGGCCCTGCAAGGCTCAGTGAGAATCCAGCTCTGCAATCGCTGGGGGGGGTCCACTGGCTGCCCCCCCACACAACCCTGCCCCACTTACCTCTGCCCAGGGCCCGGTGCTCCAGGCGGGCGGGCAGCTCTGAGAGTGGCAGGCCTGTCGGCTGGAGGGCACGGGCTGCGGACACAGGCTGGCTGCCACCCGCTCCGACACATAGTGGGCCCGTCGTGTGCACTGGACGGGCCGGCTCTGAGTGCCCCCACCACACGTCCGGCTGCAGGTGCTCCAGTTCCCCACCGACCAACTGGGAGGAGACAAAGACACCTCGGTGAGGGGCGCCACCTTTCCTGGAGACACAGCGGTGCTAATCCCACCAACCGCCCACAGGTGCACGGTTATTTCTCATCATTCTCCAAGCCTGTCCTGTCCTGTGGCTTCTCACCTCCTTGATTAGCTGTTCTGGTGGTCATTCTCCCTTCCTCTGCTTTCATTCACCTGCACTTGGAAATGACCCCAACACAGGGTTCTTTTCTCCCCTCTGGCTTGTTTTTAGGTGTCCCCAGACACCTGACTTCAATGTTCTTCGACTTATGTCCCCAAGCCCGTAGCATGCTTAAGCAAATTCCAGATCTGTATTGGTTTCAGTGCACATCTCCAGAAGATAAGGATTGTTTGGTTTTAAAAACATAACCACAATACCATTATGGCATTTAAAAAAATAAACCATGATCCTTTAATGTCATGTTATTCATATTATAATATTATTATTCAATTCATATATTTCATATTATATCATTCAATATTGTATTATTCATGAATACCACGATATTCAGTGTTTCGTCTCCAGCTGGGTCCTGACGCCCTAACTGAAGTCCATCTGCTTGTCGGAAGTCCGGAGTTCGGACAGAGTCTGCTGTTAGCCACGGGCGGGCTGGTCTTTCTTCTCCTTTCCTCTATAGGTTCTTTCTTCATCTGTTCTTCTCTTCCATTTATTGGTTTCAGAAATGATACCACCCACCTTGCGGAGTCTCCACTGCTCTTTCCGATGATCACAGGAGCTGGCAAATTCCATCTGTGTGGTTTTGCTTTGCAAGTTCCTCCGTCCTCTGCACCCCTGTAACTTGGAGCCGGATCCAGAGGCTGGGTCACAGTTAGGCCCCATTCATTTATGTATGTATTTCTTGTATGATGACCTCAGATGTGATAACTTCCAGTAGGAGGCCCGGAACGTCTGGTCAACTTTCTTTGAACTTGTTAGAAGCTGTAGAGAATATTCTCTCCCAAAGCAACTTTTTTTCCTCTTTCCTAAGGATGAAAGTATTTCTTGTTGACATGCATGTCGGCAGCTGACGGAGGTGGGATGGACCCGTCCGGGCTCGGCACCGTTGGGTGTCAGATAAGCCTGCGACGGTCTACAAAGCACCTCCTGGCTTTGCACAAACCCATCGCAGGAGGCCCTAAGGTGCATGCTCTGGGGCAGGAGGTCATTGGAGGCAGGAGGGATAGAAGTGAAATGTGGCCCAGGGACAAGGTTCTGGTGGTGAGAAGGCCTTGGGCTCCCTCCAGGTGGCTGCCATTTGGCCTCCAAGAGGATGTGATGATTCTCACTCTTATGTATCTTCCCATTCAGGGCGTTCAAGCAAAAACTGGAAATTCTGCAGGTAAGTTGGAACCCAAGGGGCTCCATGCTGCGGGTTGTGGGAAATCTGCCGTGAAGGGCCAGGGGCAGCGTGGTCTTCGTTACTTGGCGGCATGGTGTGCCCGTCCTGCAGCGAGGAGCACAGAGGGCCAGCCACGCTTCCTGGGGCCACATTCCCAGCCTGTCAGCGTGGGTCATGATGCAGGGACATCCCGGGACAGTTGCGCCCGGGGAGCACCTGTGAGCCTGACCCTGGCTGAACCCACGAGGGGCTTCTGTCCACTCAGCAGCCGTCTCTGAGTACGAGTTAATGCAACCATGATTTTCTCCTGAATCTTGGGGTAAAACAGGATTTGTGAAGATGCCCTGCTTTGTCCTTTGGCTTTGTGACCCCCCCCCCAACGGACACGCTGTCCCCCGAGAGTCACACTCGGGTCAAGCAGCAGCCAAGAACGCTGCCTGGTGGAGAGTTCATGAGACGCCTCTCGGAAACACCCTGTGCAACGGGAGAGGGTCGGTGAGGACCGAGCAGGGGCCCCGGCTTATGCAGAGAGGGGCACAAAGCAGAAGACGGAGACTGCCCAGAGGGGCACTGGGATTGTGCCTCACACTCCCTTCTGTGTGGTCTCTCTCTGAGCAGGTGTGCACATTGTGTGTAAACACAGGCGAGGGCGGGGAATATATGCAACTCTAAATTCGGCGTTTTACAGTTGGGGTGTGGAGCCTACTTAAATCTAAGAAACTGTTAGAGCCAAGCCGAGCCCAGGAAGACACAACCACATATAATGTAGTATGTTAGGTTCCTGCAACAGAAAAAGAGCATTATGTAAAAACTAAGAAAAACGGAACCTGTGCACTTGACTTAATAATGTATCAATACTGGTTTATTAATTGTAACAATGTTCCAGGCTAATGTAAGATGCTAATAATGAGTAAATTCAGTATGTGTGTTGGGGGGGGTGGGATTATGTAATATGGAACTATCTGCTCTGTTTTTCTAGATATGTCACTTTTTAAAAAAATTAAGTCTATTAATTATTTCACGAATTAATTGTTTCTGTATTCAAGTACTAAAGAGACATTAAAAAAATTCAACAACTAAAACAAAGACTTTGCTTACACAGCAAAGCCTTTATGAATGTATTGTCAGAGTCTCTATGGACCCAAGTGTGGCTGGGAATACCTGGGGACCCAGGTGCGCAAATACGTAAAGGGAACAAGGGCTCCGAGCCCCGGGAGGCCCACGGGCATCAGGACGCTGCACCGGCTGTGCGCGCAGTGCCTGCCGGCAGGTCCGAGCAGAGCGACCCGTACCTTGCCTCACGCTCTCAAAGGGGCCGGGACCCCACCAGCTGTACAGCCAGGACCTGGACTGGTGTGAAAGCTGTGACAAGTGAGGTGGTGAGCGGAGGACGGGGGCTGATGGGGACGGAGGGGCCGAGCCCACGCTGTGTCCCCGCGCTGGCCCCGTGAGGCTCGTCCGTGAGCGCTTCGCCTGTTCCATACTGAGAGTTTCTCCCGAACGGACCCTCCTGTGTCTCTAAGAAAACATAGAAAACCGTAACGCCAAGTGTTAGTCACCTAAAGAGAAACGGCTGGCTTTGTGGGAATTGTTCTAGATCAGCTGTGGAAATGGTTTCATGCTTCAGCGTCAGAGATCAGCTGTTTTCTTTCGTGGGGACGGGACGCATCCTCGGGACGCATGGTCGGTTTCCAGCCCCGGGGCTGCGATGGCTCTGCCTCTAGAGCCTCTGGGTTGCTCTTCTGTTGTTCCCCCCATTGCCTACGTTTGCTCTCCCGACCCCGCAGCCTTGTAAATTCTAATTGGTGTGTCCACACTGGGGCTGCAAAGACATCTTGGCTGCTCTCGGGCTTTTCACACCACCTCGTTTTCTGTCTCCACCATCTTAAGCTGTTCCAACTGGGTTGATCCATTCTCTGCCCTTCTCTTAGCTGCACGTCATTAGGAAATCCTCCACAGCAAAGACCACGCACACGGTGTCTGGGAACGCCAACTGTCTGTTTTGTTTCACAGGCAGAGCTCTGGGGAAATGTGTTGATTTGAGCTCATGAAAGAGTCAAAATCCCCACAAGCTTCTGTGCGGTGTCCAAGGGTTCCAGGAGCAGGGCCAGGTGTGCCTGCTGGCTAACCCGGGCCCATGCCGGCCCCGCTGGGCTCTGCTTTCCCGCAGGCCACCAGCTAGAACAAAGACGGTGTGTGCATTCTGTCGACTCAGGCTCAAAACTTCGTCTCATGAAAGGTCAAAGGACGATCATTAGATTCTCAGTGATGATGACGAAGGGCTTGTTCCCTGAGTCGCTGCTCCTCCATCCAGGCTCCATGGAAAATGGGGAAGAAGAGGCCGAGCACTGGAGCTGGGGAGGACTTCAGCAGCCCGCCTCGGGTCTGGGGAAACTGAGCCCCCAAGAAGCAAAGGCAGCCGTGGATGCAGTTGCAAAGGTGACAGGGAGGGACGGGGCCCCCGGGCTGTTCTCTGCTCAGAGGATGAGCACCCTTCCATCCTCAGATTTCTCTCCGGAGGTGGGGGCACCTCCCTCCTGCTCTCGTCCACATCCATTCAACACCCAGCTCCCTCGATGACGAACACTTCCTCACAGAGGGAGACACGCACAGCAGACAAACCAGCCACCTGCACCAGACTGCAACTGGGACTCCGTACTGATGGATTAGGGGGTCCTCCCTCCACTTTACCGGGTCCAACATCCCAAACTCTCATGCCTGGAGGTGTGCAAAGGGGCTGACGGGACCTCGGACTCTGCCTGTGGCCCAGCCTGAGCTAAGACACAGGTTCCCAAACCTCGGCTGGCTGGTGACGTTCTCGAACTCCCCTGCATTCCTGGTCTCTCCTCCGTCCCACAGGAACCACCAATCAGGGATGGGAGTCAGGAGTGTGGATTTTTACAAAGCCCTTCCTTCCCCAACCTGGTGGCCTGGATGACCAGCAGGGTCAGAAATGCACCTTTAAGAAATGCAACCGCCGTTCTTCTTTGGGACAGTTCAGGGCAGTCCAACACCACCTCCCTCCCCTGCATTCATGCGGAACTTGTGTCACTTCGCGATGAAGAGAATCAGGATACGCCAACAGAACCCGGGGCTGAGGGGCCTGGTCAATAGATTGTTTTGGAGGAAGGCAGATGCTTTCATTCCCTATCAGTGATGAGTTAGAAGCGGCCACCCAGGTTCCCCTGGGGACCGGCGCCCTGGTTTTCAGACTGTGTCCTGAAGCAGGCTCCCAGCCCCAGACCCACGGCCGGGCTGCTGGGAGGGCAACGTCGTGCCAGCTTGGGCTCCTTCACCAAGAAAGACCAGAACCAACGTACTGAGGATCCTCCCGGCTGAGTCTCTGTCTGGGGGGCTCTCTCCATCAGTTCTGCTGTGCTCCGGACACTGGGCATGCTGCCTGCATGGGCTCCTCCCTGCCTCTGGGCCCCTGCCAGCGTCAGAGCGCCCCCTCCTCTACTTGCTCTGAACTGATCCGTCAGACTCATCGGGCCTTTCCGTTCTCCTGGCAAACAGCCCGCCCCCGCCCATACCGTGCTGGGTGCCGGCTGAGTGGGCTGTCCGGGGCTGTCAGCATCCTTCTGCTACCGCCCTGTGACACGGGAGCACCCACGGGACCAGCTGTGACTGCACACGTGGGTCGGCTTCTGCCAGCGGAACTTGTTATTGGAATTATGTAATATAATTGAATTTGGTGTAGCTCGATGAAGCACGAACACGAAAACTGAGAAGCTTGTTTCTATGAACACTAAGTCGAACCTCTGGAATGACTCAGTTGAGACTGGTCATTAACAGAACTGCTGTCAGCTTAGGCGAGGCTGAGGACAAAGTAAGATATGGAGAACAATTAAAAATGTAAAATGATTCTGCACTCGGATGAGGGAGACAAGTTTCACTCTTCTCTTAAAACAAGCTCAAACTGGACACCATCAGTAACGGGCATATGATTGCAGATAATCAACTTAGACCTTCCATAGGCGGTCCTCCTCCCAGGGAGATTTTGGCCATAACTAAAAGAATCCGAAAAAGGATGCATGTTTGTATAGTTTAGGTGAAAATAAAAGTTCAGTGTGTGTGCATATTTTTAAGTGATTTTTCCCTGGCTCTACTTTTTTTCAGGAGTGGGATGAATTAAAGCTTCTCCTCTATCTGGTGAGAACCCCCGAATCCTGCCTGGGGAGCTCCTTGTCCAAACAAACCCCTGCTCACAGAGCATCTCCAGGCGGCAAGAGACAGGAACCCAGAGTCAGCAGTCCCTACCTTGGCCCCTGCTGTCTTATGCCCATTTCAGGCAGGGGAGCCCTCTGGCTTCTTCCCTGCAGCCCCACCCACGTCTCACCAGATCTACTCCTGATTGCCCAGCAAAGCTGTGGCCTCCTCTCCATCTGGCTGAACCCAGGTCTGTGCTGGTTCGTTTCATGTGTCACTTGGCTGGGTCACGCAACCCAGATATTTGGTCAAGCACTATTCTAGGTGATTCTGTGAAGTATGTTTTACATGATGTTAACACTGGAGTCAGCAGACTTTTAATCAGTAGCAGATTGCCCTCCACAGTGTGGGTGGGCCTGGCCCAATCAGTTAAAGACACATGCATTTATTTTGTTGTATTACCTCTAAGTGATTCTCTGACATGGGTAAAAGTAACGTGATAAAGGGATAGTGATGTTGAAAGTATGCCATTTTAGGATATTCATGCTTACGATAATTATTGAGAAAGTTCAGAATTACATTCTAACAATGTGGGGTGAGGATGAAGGAATATGGAAAACAATGCCCCCCAAGGAAAGGAAACTGAATACACTAGTCATAATCTAAAGAAAGGCGAGTGGATGCTATCTCAATTATACGAACCTAAATCAGAGACGGCCCTGGATAGGTGTTCCTCATCTCACCTGAGAACGGAACAAAAGTCAAGACTTCTGATGGAAGAGCATGGCCGTTAGGATCCACAGGGCGAAGGGTTATAAGGGACTAGAAGCTACTGTGAGTCCCTTCCCCAAACCCTGTCTTTCGGGGGGGGGTAGATCCTCGAAGAGCCCCTGAGAGACACCGCCGACACTCGTCGAGTCATGGAAAGGAGGAGGATCTTGGGGCCTCTTAATCCGCTTTTGGGCAACCCCAAAGGGAGGTGGCTTGTCTCTCACTTTGTTCAGAGAATGCGCCCGTGAGGCCACCCACCACGCTTAGACAGGTAGGTAGCTGGCTAGGACATTATACAATTTAGGCAAAAGCCAGCAGTATGAATATGAGCTTGCATATTTATTGACCCTAAATCTAATTTACCTCTTTCTCTAGAGAAACTTTCTTATCCCGAAGATATGCCACTTTCCTCATCGAGAAAGGAGAAGAAAACATGTCATCTAAATTGCTGAGAACACAGATGTGCGAATAAATCCTTTATCCAAATCCCCCTACGAGATGACTGCATACTGATGGTAGGAAGACTGCGGACTTGCGCCCAGTTCAGGGGCAGCGTTTTCTATCAGGATGCTGGCTTGGCGGGGAAGATGTGGTTATCTAGCCCCGCAGCTGGCAAACAGCTGACCAAGGCGCCAGATAGAGAATGTTTCCAGCTGGTGGGCCACAGGGTTCCTGTTGTCACAATTCAAGCGAGCCACGGCAGGGAGAGAGCAGCCAGACAACCTGAAAACACGCGGGCGTGCCCATGGCTCCAGGCAAACCTCACTGACGGCATCAGACGGCATCAGAGGACCCCCGGCACTTGGCCCACGGGCTGGAGTTTGCGGAGCCCAGGTTTAAACTCACTCACGAATACTAGGATCGAACACGTGTGCAGACACCAGGAAGCAATGGGTATTTTTACGGTAGCCACCATGCTTGTACAAGGTAGATGCTTTGGCGTGTTACCCCTATGCTGAGTGCGGCCAAAGCAGATTACTGGCAGGGACGGAACACACTACCCCATTGTGGGAGACAGATGTTAGCCATAAAACAGCAGCAGCAAAAGCAACACGCCCTATGCATTCAATCTCAAAGCTCTAGCCAAATACTTGGGAGTCTGGAAGAGACAGAAAGAGTCCTGCTCAGAGGAAGCAGGGGGCTTTACCCAGCAAGCGGGAGGAACCAGCAGCCCCACACACTCAGGCTGGGAGTCCGACAAAGTCACAGCCAGGCTGCGGCCCCAAGCTCCTGAAAGCTACGGAATCGTGCGGGCCCAGACTGGAACCAGCGAGTCCAGCTCCCCAGCCTGGGCTCTCGCTGTCCTGCCTGCTCTGGGCCCCATGCTGCTCTCAGTGCTTACGCCGATCCATCCATTCACACACACACACTCCAATTACCATCCCCAGCGAAATTCTCATCTTACAGATGAGGAAACTGAGGCCCGGGGTTGGGGAGAGGCTTTGTTGCAGCCCCTCAGGCTCTAGAAGGTCAAGGTCACACAGCTGGTGTGCGGCAGGGCCAGGGAGCCGAGCCCCCGAGCCTACGTTCTTACCCACTCTGCTGTGTGCCGCTCACGGAACAGGGCTGGGAACTTCGAACGGGAGACAGTCTCCACAGTGGCCTCTACAAGGTCTCAGGAAAAATGCATACAGTTAGGGGTTCGCTGGCCGTGACGTATCTCAGTTGCAAATGGCGTGACGCCTATCTATTTCATAACCGCAGACGCACGCTCGCTCCTCTAAGTAGAGGTTGTGTCTTTCCACTTACGGCTGATTATGCGCACAGGGCAGTGTGTGGGAGAGCCCTTAGCGAGTCGGTATTGAACCGGTGTCCACATACTTAGGGCTGTGCTCTTTCCAAACGGTTTTCCCTTCCTTGTCACGACCTCCGATTTCCTATAACACCTGAAAGATCTTTCTCTGCCTCTCAATAAAGCCTGTTTGGCGGTGCTCTGGGGAAAGCCTGTGTATCTCACTTAAACTTAACTATCCATCAACTGACCTGGGTTCATTTTTCTTTCTTTTAAATGAATGACCTTCCCAGAGGAGAAGGTTTAATTCATACGTCAAGGTGCAAAGTGGGACGTAAATCACGGAAGAGTCACCAAGCACTGCGTTCTGACTCCCGTTCTTTGGATCCTCGTTTTCTGGGGGAAGGAGCGTCGCTTCTCCCCTCTGTTACAGAAGCTGAACTCTGCCCACCGTGGCTTCCTCCTTTTCATGAGAAGGATTTAAAATGATGGCCTCACTCCTCCTACGGTTTCAGGCTTTTCTGGCATTTCTGCTTCGGGGTTTCTTGGATGTTCACTCCTAGATAAATACTTTGAAATGATCTTCTCCAGACTCATGAGTCAATTTTCTGAGAATGCTTCCCAGGTGGCCTCGTCCGGAGTCTGGGCCTGGACAGCAGCCACCCAGCACTCAGCAGGGGGATGGGTCAGCGAGAGCCGGCGACAAAGGGCTTCTGTACGGGGTTGCAAGGGACTGTCATCCAGGGGGCTTTAAGAGAGCAACCAAAGAAGCAGATGGAACCCATGTTTGACAAAGATGGAACCTGTAAGCAAAGCGACCCCTGGGACACAATCAATGTCAGTATCCTGCCCAGAGTTTCTGCCACGTTCTTTGCTGTCACCTAGCACAGACAGTAAGAAGGCCGAGGTCACATGGCCACATCAGGTCCACGAGCTGTCCTCTTCACTTCTTGAGTGCTTAGCGTGTGAAATCGAAACAAAACCAGTCATCTCATTTCCTTGTTTCTTGGGTTTAATTTATGAAAGCGGTGATGACAACTGTATGATGGGGAATAAGAGGCATAAGCCTACAGAGAGGGGTCGAGGCAAGAATTCACAAGTAAAGGGCAGACACAAATATGCAGCTTCCACAAAATGATGGCAAGATGTGATTTTTTACGATGATTGCTAAGAATCCCTAAGTTTTATCCGTGAGGCTGTCGAATGGCTCCCACATGCAGGGCCGGGTGTGCAGGCAGCCCGCGCTGTGCACGCGGCTCCTGGCTGGGAGACGCCGTACGGCCAGGCACCCGCCACAAACACATGGTGAGCCCTGGATGTCAGAGTCCTCCTTCTCGACAAGGCTGGAACAATTCCATTCTCCGCAGGAAGGATTTCTCACTGTGGCACTTGAAGATTAATCGGATCCAGGAAATGAACCACAGAGTACAGAGAACAATATTTATGTAACCTGGTGGCTCCCATCCCTGTGAAACCACGTTTTCCAGTTGTAGTCACTCCTCTTCAAGACATCTGCAGATTCGTCTTATTTTCTTACTAAGTCTTAGGAACCCACTGATTGCATGTTATTCCCATCAGGTAGGTCTTCTATGGTATCGAAAGCTGCAAACTTGCTACACATAAACAATTTAATTAAATAATATTGCTAGTTGTTAGTAGAGTTAGCTAATTAAATAATTACTTGGTCACATGCTCTTGTCATCTTTGGAGTCAACGTCCTACTGTAAAGCTTCAGATGTTATAACACAAAACTTATCAGATGAATCATGCTGTAAATGTCATATTTACCTACTGGTCTTAAAAATGCTGGAATGTGAACACATATGTTTATCCCAGCATCTCACTAATGACATTTACTGTGTTATAACTGGTATAATTTATTAACCTACGTTGTGAAAGAGCCTAATGATCCAGTGGTATTTTCATTAGTACATGGACATAAGAAAATGCTCTACTGTATATTTAAAGGGTTTCACATACGCTCCGGACTTGACAATGAGTCAGGGTAGAGAGAAGCCCCATATTTAAAGACCTCATTTTCTAGCTCAGCTGGTTTAAGTGACTCAGGTTGGAAAAGCTGCCAAGCAGTACAGCATTTCTGATCATTTATCCCAAAATATCATATGCAGAGGATAGAAACGCTGTCTGGGTAGCTGAGACAGCACGGTGATGTCTTTCTCTAACTGCCCATATGACGTAAGGTCTACATATGTACAAGTAGCCGTGAGAGAACTGCATTAGGGTTCACAGACACGGGAGAGAAATCTGTGGGAAATTCAACTCCGCGAACTAAATAAAAGGGTCTTCAACAGAAGAACAAGTGAAGACGTCTGAAAAGGCAGAAGAGGTCTCACGTGTGGCTTACCGTAGCGTGAAATGACACCGGGCGGTCCACAGAATCTTACTGTCCTGGAGAAACCAATATATGTCCCAAGTCCAAAATACCTGTCGTCAGACAATGAATCCGATGCCCAAATCCCTGTAGTCTGCCGAGTGCCAATACTGGTAAGGATCGCTAAGCATCACTGAGTTCCTTCATCTGTAATAGCCTGTTAAATCTCACAGCAAGTCTGTATGGGAGGCACAGTGATTACACCCATTTCCGAGACGGGAAGCTGGAGGGCAGGCTACTAAGGAACAGGCTCATAGATCTGCAGGGGCACGTGGTAGAGCCAAGATTTCAGTGCAGGCAGCCTGGTCCTGCCCCCTGGGCTCTGGACCCCGTGAGGCCCACCACTCCGAGGCCACCTGGAGGCATGTCACAAATAAAGGTCACAGTGGCCACTAGGACTGTGCAGGCCATTCTGGAGGAACCCTCCACAGGCATCCCCCTCTGCAGGTGGGATGGCACCGTTGTCTGCAGGGGCGAATCATGCTGTCGTCGATCAGCAAAGCAGATTCCGAGTTAGTGCCCTTGGTCACCACAGGTGGGCCACATAATTATTTGGTGGGTGTGGCCCACTCTTCAATAGCTTTATAAAGAAAGCATTGATTCTCGACACTTTTTTTTTTTTAATCACGACGGAGATTTTGCAAAAGAAGGCCCATGCGATGCAGTACAGAGATTCCTTTACCAAAACCAAATAAATGGCTGAGAAGCGTGAACGTATCAAAAGAACCGAAACAAAAGGACTAGTCACACTATAAATTCCATTTGTTCCAGAAGGCACTTGGGGAAAAAAATGCGCCATAGAAGCCAGGCCAGGAGGAAGGAGACCAGCTCCGCTCTGGGTGGTAACAGACTTGTCTGGAAATGCCCTGCTTCAGCTGAGCTGGGAGAGAAGAACCTCAGCAGAGCCTAGGGGAAGGTTATAGAGCGACCTGTCCAACAAAAGCCGCACACCAAGAAGACGGAGAGCACTCAAAGGACAGACTAAGAAACCACAAATATTGTGAAAGACGACTTACTGTATCAAATACAATTCTGCAAAATAGCTTACATGGTCAGGAAATTTAAGAGAAAGAAAGAATTGTATGAAGGAAAGCCTCAAGAAAGAGGTAAGACAACAAGGAACGTTACAGGAGCAAGAAGAGAAGCACCAGATAGACGCTCTGAGGTCAGCAAGGGGTAAGGCGATCTGTGGTTTAACCATATCCTTCTTGAAAAGTCTCCTTGAGATATACTCCTGCTGGCCAGGAAAAGATTTAAACTGCTTGATTCGAGAATGCGAAAGTTATGTGTGGGATGGAGGGACTGGCAAAGCCACTGGATCCATTTAAATAGGCCAGTAAGATGGTAGCACAGGATGAACACGCCCTCTTTATGGAAAGAATAGACTCCATGATATAAAAATCATACTAAAATTAAAGGTTAATTGGAATGAGACACCTGAAGACAATTATAACAAGATCGGGGCCTGAGCCGAAGTTTGACGAGTGGAAAACAAGAGAAGTAGAAATATACCAATTGACTTCTTTGGCCAACAACGTTTTTACAGCTTTAGTTTGCTTTGTGACGTTGATTAAAAAAAGAGTGGCTTACGCATATCATTTTAAGTTGTATAGGTAACTGTACTAGAATTCGAAAGAGGTTATGTGTTTCCTAAATAACCAGAGGGGCAAACGAGAGAAGAAGACCTTAAATCCAAAGATAGCAAACAGTAGGGAGCTATTTAAAAATCACAAATAGGAAGCCAATACAGATGGAAGAATTAATAAAAGACCTATCTACTGAGAGATTATACACAAACCCACAGATCACTCTTATGGAAATGTTCACAAATTATAAAGGGAATCCTACCAAATTAAAGGCACCGGTAGACTCAAGAACACGCAGTGACCGACGGGGGGTCACTGCAGGAATGCCGCATGGAGCCATTAATCACTCATCTCAGGTGTAGAATGACAGGTGCATTCCTTCTTCCACAAATTTAACATCCCAAGGGCCCACTTGTCCGAATGATGGAAATGTGTCCCAGTTCAGCATGTTCCAGTGACTTGGGGGCTGACACCATGTCCCTTACATAAACCTGAGGAACTTCAGTGCACACTCAGTGGTGTCTGTGTTGCTTCTCGGCTCCTGTGAGCTTCCATCTTTGACCTGTAAAGCCCACGGACCTGTGTGTGCAGACAAGGCCTGTGATCTTGATTGGGATTGGTCCCTGAGGCTCTGCAGCTCCGTATTCTGAGGGGTGTCCCATGGGTTTCCTGGGCCGGGTGGGGGATAGGAAGCAGGGATCCCCCTGTGCTACGCTCAGAACCTCACACGCTCTCCAAAACAGATTCATCAATGTCTTTTCTTTTTTCTCCTTGAGATTTATTTATTATTTTAGAGAGAGAGAGAGACAGAGAGCACAGGGGTAGGGGCAGAGAGAGAAGGAGAGACAGAATCTCAAGCAGACTCCCTACTGAGCACAGAGCCCAACTCCGGGCTCGATCTCACAACCCTGAGATCATGACCCCAGCCGAAATCAAGAGTCGGACGCTAAACCAACAGAACCACTCAGGTGCCCCCATCGATGTCTTTTCTTAAACCCTTTCCAAGTCTGCTGTAAAACTGTCATGTCAAGAAGAAAAGGCATTTGCTAAAATTCAGTAACTCTGAGAAAATACGAACGAGTGAAGTTTCATAATAAGATAAATCAAAATTTAAGGAGCCCTTCTACAAAATAAAGAGCTGAAAATGTCGACACGTTCCAGTAAAGGTCAGGAAAAAGGACTGACACATTTTACTTTTATTCTAGAAGCATATGCCTTTGCAATTAAACTGGGTTAGACAAGAGGTACAGACATTAGAAAAGGAAGACAAAATTATCATTATTGGTTAATGATATTAAGAATATAAGATTACTGACTAAAAAAATTGGAAAATATAAAATTTTAGTGTCTGGTTCCAAAATTAATTCGACTCTATAAAATCATAACTAATTAAAGTATGATGGTATAAAGATTTTATTGACAACATTAATAAAAATATGAAATATTCAGGAAAATATAAATGCTCACGTCACTTAAGTAAATAAATCTATGACCTCTTCCTGAGGAACCTAATGACCAAATGGAGTAATGAAGAAAAAAAATTGGTTCCCAGTAGGTGACTTCCGTATGTTTAAGATTTCAGTGTTGTCTCAATGAGTCCTACTAAGGCAGTGTAATCCCAATCAAAACTTCAGAAGGATCCTTTTTTTTTTTTTTAACTTGGCGACATAAATACAAAGTTCACATGGAAAAAAAAACATTGAGAAGATCCAGAAAAATTCTAAAATAGACACATGATTCATAAATGCTAGTCATCCAACAGTGAGATCCTGGCATAGGACAGTAAACTGGGGAGGGCGGTCGGGCCGGGGAAGCAATTACATGTACGGACTTAAGCTAGGATGGAGCTGGCCCTCCCAGTCAGTGGGCAGAAGAGGACTTTTTCACTCAGTGGCTTTGGGGCAGATTGCTGGACTGTGGAAGAAAAGCTGTGGGACGTGGACTTCGTTCTTCATGCCAAAATACATCCCATTTTCATCAAAGTCAAATACTGAATGTAACCAAAATGTCTGCAAAGAATATGAGTAAATATTTCATGATACTAGAATACAGAAAACTTTCAAGTTGTATTATATAAACAAGAATCTACGGAAAGTAAATAAAAACTTCACTGTGTAGTAATTTACAAATTATGTAACAGTAATAAAAATGTGTCTGACGAGGCGCTCAAGGAACTTCCACACGATCATCCCGAGGGCCAGGGTGACGTGTTGAGTGACCGAGCAGTGTACCCCCAAAGCTCTGGCGGGAGGGATACAGACGGACAGTGGATCAACTGGAATTATCCTGAGCACCTGGGATGTCCCATTACCCTTCCTATGGGGCTTTTGTTTCCTATGCTCCATACACACACACAGACGTATGTATGAACGTATGCTAGTTAACATATATTAACGTGTTAATTTGCTTTGATCACACGCAGTTTCCTAATAGGCACACACGTGTGCACACGCAAGGAAAAAGAACAAAGTACAAATAAGGGGTGTCAAATATATTTTCCTACCGTTTCAGTTACACTCGAAGCTTACAGGACTCGGCAGCTAAGGCGTGCCTGCGGTAATTTCCTCCCTGCACAACCTCCCGTGGCCATCTGCCGGAGTCTCCACGTCTCTACCGGGGATGGTACTAGTACCGATGGGTTCTTGTGAGCATCACGTGAGTCGATCCCTCATTTTGGCAAGTGTTAGAGTCTGTGAGCGTCACCACTGCCACCACTGGGGCGGACCCGCGCTTGTAGGGCCTGGAGCCTAGAGGGTTTAGGACACTCTCCTCTAAGAATAGTGAAGACAGGGGCGCCTGTGGGCTCAGTCCTTAAGGGTCTGCCTTCAGCTCAGGGCGTGATCCCGGGGTCCTGGGATCGAGCCCCGCATCAGGCTCCGCTGGGAGCCTGCTTCTTCCTCTCCCACTCCCCCTGCTTGTGTTCCTTCTCTCACTGGCTGTCTCTCTCTCTGTCAAATAAATAAATAAAATCTTAAAAAAAAAAAAAAGAATAGTGAAGACAACACTGGGAACTTGAAATGAGAGGATCTTTCGTGTTAGCTTCGGAGGCTCCGTGTTCCCCTTAATCACTAACATCCCTGCAACGACATAGCACGTGCATTTCTGGAAGCTTCTACTGCTCTTTTCAAGTCACTGCTTAGGGCCCAAGGGCAACAATCACTGGCTGTGAAAGAAATCGCTGAGTGAGCATTTTCTATCATAATTCAGTTTGTTTTCATGCCACACGATGGAAAGAGGGGGCAGGGTGACCCTGAACTCCGGTGGCCTGGAACTGAAGGGGATCCCCAGACACGGGGCAATCCTAGGTCATTTGGGGCATGTTGATTGACCTACAGGTAATTTATTTTCCTCTCTGCTCAATACAAAACAGATTTAACTCTAGACTTGTGTAAAGATTTCCCGTAATTTTCCTCCTTATTTCAATTGCCTTTGTTTCAACTTACTACTTCTAGTTCTTACAGTGAATGCCCCAGCACTGTGCACGTTTTCAGGATCTTAGGACTCCTGTGTTGTTCCCCAAGCACCAACAACAGAGGCCTTCCGTGACACACGGTGGACTGAGTACACACTGCATTCCCCAGTTCTAACGGAGGCCAGGAGGGAGGCTTCTACAGGCTCTGGAAGACCCGGAGAGGCGTGGGAACGGCCAGCTCTGAGACTCCCAGCCCGGCCCCTTCCCCGCCATGCTGGAGAGCTGGACGCACCTGCCCCCCGCCCCAACATGCACGTGTCTGGTGACAGGACCCTTCCGTGGAGACACCGGTGATGCCAGGACAAAGAAACTGGAGGTAACAGAGCAGCCGATAAGACTGTCTCAGCACAGTGTCCACAGCACGTCTTGGGGTCTCTGTCTCGACATGCCTGGACACATGTGGATTACGAGGAACTGGAGGAAGACACCAGCAGGACACAGGGACACCCATCACCCCGATGCTAGAGAAAAGGAATACGGAGGGATTAATCTGTGGGGAGGAGGAGAGAGAAAGAGACAGAAACAAAGGAAACAAAAGTAACAAACACAGAGAAAGACAGAAATTGTGTCCTGCTCTGTGCGGTGCGCCCAACACCCACGCCTCCTGCTCTCACCACTCCCATGTCCTCTGCCTTGCTCTACTCTTGGTCTTATTATCCTTAGCTCTCATCACATTCTAGAACATTCCATCATTTAAAAAATATCTTATGTTTGTTGTTGACTGTGTCTCTGCACAGATAAGCTCCCCAAAACAGGGACCTCTTTCACCTCACTAACAGATCCGCAGGGCCTGGCACATAGCAGACGCTCCAATTACTATATTGGTGAAATGAATCGATGACCCTTAATATATCTCTTGGAGTTTAAGGAAAGAAACCTAATCAGGCAAAATTCAAGCAATTATTACCTCTTAGAAAACATAAAGTTTTCACATACAAAAGGACACAGAATCAAGGTATCTACTTAGCCAGCAAGGACGAGTCAATAATGACGTGAACAGTTCCAACCTCCGGGGGCTGGCCAGACAGAGGGACGCCACGCACGGAGGTGGTACCCACCCAGCCCAGCTACAGAGGGTGATAAAGGAGATGCATTGGACCACACTGTCCCCCATGATGGGGAGGAGGGTAACTGTGGGAACCAGCATGTGGGACATGGTCATCATGCCTGGTACTTAGGAAATGGGGAAAGATGGGGCGCCTGGGTGGCTCAGTCATTAAGTGTCTGCCTTCGGCCCAGGGCGTGATCCCGGGGTCCTGAGATCGAGCCCCGCATTGGTCTCCCTGCTCTGCTGGGAAGCCTGCTTCTTCCTCTCCCACTCCCCCTGCTTGTGTTCCCTCTCTCGCTGGCTGTCTCTCTCTCTGTCAAATAAATAAATAAAAATCTTAAAAAAAAAAAAAAAAGGAATATGGGGAAAGATACTGGGAGAGAGAGCCAGAGGAAGGATTTTGCCCCTGGTCTGGGGGACTGGGGATGGAGTAGCGGGAGGCCAGGACTGTGATTTTTCACGGTGAGCTTCAAAGTACAAGACGACGTTTTAAGCCATCAGCATTTGGTTCCTAACTAGAATAAAAATCAACTAAATTAGGAGTGTAAAAAACAACATCCTAGAGAATTTAAATGGATTCTTCTCTTCAGTTTTCTTTTTTATTGATGAAATACATAATAAACGCATCACAACAATTAAAAATCCCCTGCTAGAATCTTGTTTGACCTAAAAGTAAAATAAGGCTGCAGCCGTGTGGCCCCCAGAGGAGGCAGGGGGATGCCTGAGCGGGCTCTGGTCTTGCCCTGGATCCAGACAAACCTAAACATTCTGGGAGACTGTGGTCTTCCCTCTCTGGCGATTGCATTCCTGGCCCCCACAGTCAGAAGCACACTAAAAACTGGTTTCCTGTTTCAGCTCTCTTTGACCTGAACTTATGTGGAAGCTGTAGGAAAAAAAGCCACATGAAAATGTCTTAAGCTATCATGTGGTCCTATTTTTCACCCTGCGGCACTCTTCAGAGTGGGGCGAGGGCTAGTCCCCAAGGCGGTATTTCACTGGAAAAGTAACTTACCTAAACAAATGAATTTGAGCATCTCTTTGGCTGTGGGAATGTTGTTTATAAATCTATGCATGCCCTTAAAAAATGACATAGGTAATACTGAAAACTTGGTAAATAAGATAAGGACTGCTTAAGCAGAAACCCGAGGGAGAAAAGAGGGATGGGAAAAATCTAACAGTTGGTAACTATATTAATATTGTCAGAAAATCTTGGAGCCACATGACAAAATTAATGCATAAGTTTTCTTTTCCTTCTAGACCTGGAAAATTTTATCAGGTCCCTACAGCTGGTAATAGGCTTGGCAGAAATCGCGGTTTACAGGTGACTTTGGAATGACCACACATCAACAAGCCAACCAAAACTAACTTGACTTTTTAAGCAAATGTTAATGTGAATTGCAAAATAAATCATTAAATTCTAAAGCCAATTACAGTTGACCCTCAAAGAACATAGATTTGAGTTGCAAGGGTCCATTTACACACGGATCTTTTTTGATAAATACGGGACAGGACTGTGAGTATGTTTTCCACTTCTTATGATTTTCTGAACATTTTTTCTCTAGCTGACTTTATCCTAAGAACACAGTCCATCATATACACGACCTGCAAAATACATGCTAGTCGACTGCTGGCGTTACGGGTAAGCTTCCAGTCAGCAGTGGGCTGTTACGTCGTGAGATTCTGGACGCACCAGCCCCCAACCCCGCGTGTTGTTCAAGGATCAACTGCAGTTTGGTTTCGCTCTTAAGTTAAAGCTCTTTCAAGGTTATAGGAGCTTACTGGACTCATTTGCTCAATTTTTCTTGCCTTGGGATGCCCATGATTTCTTTTTCCTTTTTTCCTTTTTCAGTGAAACTCTTTTTTGTTGTTGTTGTGGCAGTGGACGGGGGTGGGGAGGTTAAACAGGATTCTGCTGGGAAAAATAACTTTTTAAAACCTAAAACCTTACGGAACCCTCTGAAGACTCCACAAGCCAGAAACCCACACTTCGCACTGGCACTGGTTGCTATGGAGACGGGTGTCCGGCTGAGAGGTGGGGGGGGGGCAGGGTGCAGAATTTCTGTGGGGCCTGAGCAATGCAGCCCTTGCAAGAGCTACAGTGTGATGCAGAAAAGAGCCACCCTAACGCTTCCATCCGCTCCCCTCCCTGCACTATAGACGCCTGCTAAGGGCGGGAGCCCTCCCTGCTCCCACACTCGTGCTGGCTGAGGAAGCTGGGGACACAGCAGGCTTCCTTTGAAGAGAATGTCTAGCAGTTCTGTCTAACGCTATGGCCTTGGACCTCAGACATTGTATTTTTTAAAGGAGAGTGTCTTAGTCTTCTTTTTAAAAACCTAGTTTATGACAGTGTCCTATCATGTCAAATACCAGGATCCAGGCTAGACACTTGTCGACTGCTTTCAACACGAAAGGAGTGGCCTAATCCCTAAGCACCCATTCAAGCTGATCACGTGACATGCCCCAAACTCACAAATGGTGCAGTTTGTAAATTCTCTCATCAGCACCAAACACGGTCTTAAAATAGCACATTCTACTGCCGCTGAGTCCCTGGGTCTTGTTACAGATACACTGAAACTCAGAGCATATCGTTCAACCGTGTTCTGGGCAGAAACTCCCTGGGAGCAGATGGACTGTTAACACCATGAAGGGCTTCTCTCTTTCTTGTTCGATTTTTGCTAAGCCACGTGGTTCCGGTTTCTTGAGCTGCATCGTTGGGCCAACATGTGATTTTGCCAGGACCGATGTGCAGAGCGTGTGACTCCCCGGGCCGGCTCAGGCTCGGGCTAATTGAAAGCACACGGGGACGGCGTGAGTTGCGCTGTGGGTGTGGACGTGCCCCTCACAGGGGCTGCGCAGGAGACACGTCTGCAAACCCGCATCTCCTTCAAGGCGGTGCCGAAAGAAGAGCTTTAAATGTCTGACTCTGGACCAAAACCGCTCCTCCCTTGGCCTCGCCGCCCACCCCCTGAAAATACACCATGGGAAACAAGCCCAGCCGGAAATGACAAATTGCCCCCAGTGCCAGGCCACTGAACAAACCCCCGGTTCTGTGGACTTCAACACGGTGTCTCTCAAAACACAGCTCTTAGGATGGTTTGGCTTTTCATGCTGATCAAGGACACCCTCATCCAATGGTCCTGGGAGTGCACCGAAATGGGCCCAAGAGACTGTGTGGGGCAGAGCCACCTGCTTCCAGGAGCTTCTAGAACACCACGGTGCCCAGACACACGGAGCCCCCCGGACACCATGTGAGTGGCCCCCAGCAGCAGGGCACTCCTGCCTCCCGGGCTGAGCGCAAACCAAGCACCAGGTCACTCACATTGGGTGTCTGGGCTGGAAAAAAAGGCACATCTTTAAACACTAGACAAAAACTAAGCCCTGTCACATGGGGACCAAAACCGATGTCACCGGAGAACCGAGGGACAGGGACGGCCCCCTTTCTAAAACTGAATTGGCCTTTCTCCCTCATTTCGTCGATCGGCAATCAGCCGCTGAAAGATGCCAGTCGTGCGTTCTGCAGACGCGTGCTCCCAAACACCGGGCCCTCCTCAGGGCCAGGCTGCGCTCGCATAGACATGTTTTTACTGGTGAATCATGAAACGAGATGAATTACAGCCTGTTTTGTTTATTTTCTTTTCATCCTAATCCTGGTTAAGCCACTCTACCCACCATGTCTGCACCCGTGACCAGGGTGATGACACTCAGTGCAGGCCCACAGGCCACTCGGCCCTTGGCCAGGCGCCCGGAGACACACATCCCTGGTGGGGTCACTGTCCCACCAGACACTCTCCTTCCCCTGCCAGCACCTCCCCTTGCACTCGCATGACTTAGCCTCTTTCACTGTGAAAACAAAAACAACAAGTAAGGAACTTCCTCCACATGGGCCATCACCACGTCTCAAGCAGGGTCCCTCTGTGTGCCCTGGGTGACCCTCACAGGTACCTGCCATGGCTGCTCTCTCCATCCTCCCTGGCCAATCATCTCAAACCCACACAGGCACACTGCACCAGCTCTGACATGAAAATGAGAGAAATGGCCATGAACCGTCCCTGGGCTTCAAGGCCATTTACCGCTGCAGCCCTGCCCCTCTGCTGTTCTCGGCGGCAGGACTCCTAGAAAGAGGTGCCAGAGCCCACAGCTCTGCTTTCTCACTTGTCCCTCTGCCCCTTACCTCTCTCTCACGCTTTTGTCCCCAGGCCCCCTGGAAGTGGGTCACATGGTACCAACGCTCAAACCTTCCCAAGTTTTATCAACACTCAAGGAACAGAATACGAACTCTGCAGGCTGGCCTCCAAGGCTGTGCACACGTGGACTCACCTGCCGCTCTCTTCCTGGTCATGGCCACTGGCTCCCTTTGCCAAGGCCACCAAGCCCTCCCAGCTCTCTGCCAACATCCAGTCTACCTCTGCCTCGGGGCCTTTGCACTTGCCACTTGCCTTGGCTGGAGCATTCCCACCTTCCATTCCCACAAGGCGCCCTCTCTAATTGCTCAGAGAAGTCTCCATCTTCTAAGGCAAGTAAAGCACCCTTCCCAGATCTGTGTGCACACCTGGAAATGCACTTGTCCATACCTGGGTACCCTCTGATGGCCTGGCCCTGGGAGTTCCCCAGGTCGGGGCCCAGCTGCCAACCATCTCAAATGGTGGCTTGTACTAGGTCGTCACGCAAAGATCTGATGGGTAACTGAACAAACGCCGTAATACATGTGGTCTCTCACACGAAACGCTGCTGTGAACAGTGCGGGAGTGAGTTTCTCCTGGGAGACCGTGCAGATGCTCACCCTCCCACGGCCCCTGATTGTTCTCTTGAATGACGTCAGTGACTCTCATGTTTGGAGACGGTCTAAAGGAACATTTCAGTCCAACTGAGCTTTAGAAAAGTCACAAAGTCTAAATGAGTCACATCTTCACAATTTCACGTCACCGAATGTGAAAGCATGCCTGACTCGCTTGCCCAGGATCAGAATCAAAGCACTACTCCCGTGATCCCCACATTCAGAATGTTTTCTCCACGGAGGGCAGTGCTCTTTAAAATGAGGCCTCCAGATCTCGAAAACGTAAGTGGCAATAAAACATTCATTCTTAATGAACACAGGGTTCACAGAGCAGTTTTCTTCTTTTTTTATTACTATTGTTTATTGTGTTTTATTTTCTTTCTGGCAAGAAAAAAAGCAAAATTAGGCTGGTGGCCTTCCTAAGGGTGGTGGTGGGGGGGCTCGGAGAAAGTGCTGTCTCTCTAGGGTCAGTGGTGCTTGTCGTGTCTCCGGGGCCACACTCTGCCAGCTGACCCCACTCTGTGAGCAAACAGGCCACAGTGCTGTCGGGGAAGCCTTCCCTGAGCCGGGGGCCCACTTCCTAAGACCCCGGCCTGGGGGTACTTCCATCCAGTCCGGCTCCTCACCCAGGGATTCCTAACACTCCTCAAAGACGCATCCAGAACACTCTAAAATACCGCACCATCTGTCTGTGAGAAGAGGTACTCTAGCTAAGCTCTATCACAGTTCACTTAGCTTTTTCTAGAAAGTATTTATTTTTAAGGGTTTTATGATAATCATGTGTGAGTAATCCTGGGTGTTTTCATGTTACACTCATTTATACAGCTGTCTATTTTATTTATTTTTATCAGAAGCACATGGTGTGAAGAAAAGAAGAATACAGAGCTTCTGGCAATAGGGGGCATAAAAGACAATAAATACAATCCCACAATTCACAAGAAATCAGTCGAACGTGATGCAAAGAGCACGCACAGCAGACAGAAGACGCACAGGAAACGGGAGCTAAGTCCAAAAACAAGAGCAATTACAGCTCATAAAAGCAGACCAAGTGTGTGCGTGAGAAGATATGTTCCTTTTTTTTAAAGATTTTATTTATTTAATTTGAGAGACAGAGAGCATGAGCAGGGGGAGGGGCAGAGGGAGAGGGAGAAGCAGAGTCCCCACTGAGCAGGGACCCAGATGTGGGGCTCGATCCCAGGACCCCGGGATCATGACCTGAGCTGAAGGCAAACGCTTCACCAACTGAGCCACCCAGGTGCCCTGCGAAGATATATTATTTATTTGATAAAATCAAATCCAACAGGTAAGATGATTTTTTTCAAGATGCAAAGAAACCTCATAATGCTGACATTTGAAAACACAGAACATGAAGAAACGTCAGGCACAAGGGAATGGAAGTAAGGGCCATATTGTCAACTTCAGGAAAAAAGCAGCCAAAGTTGGAAAGCAATATTAAGGGTACAGATGGTCCTTATTTAGCAGGACAACGCATGAGGAAGCTGTAATGCTACCGACACAATGTGGAACTTTAATGTTAATTATGAAATGAAAGTAACAGGAGCAATTGGAAAATAAGCAATCATAAAGTGAGATTTTAAAATACTTCTCTCAGAAACATATATATGAGATAAACAAAAAGTCAGAATATATGCGAGTAGATAAATAAGGACCGTGACCTAATTGCCATATAAATAACTCCACTCCAACGCAGAGCACACATTCCTTCGTTCCCACAGGAAGCAGTTACAAACACTCCCATGCTCCAGCCATAAAGGAAGTCTTAAAAAATGCGAAAAATGATATAATTTTAACTCTTTGTTTGATCTCAATGTAATAACATCTGAAATAACAAAAATATTACCGCAAAGCCTCCATAAATTTGGAAACATTAAACTGCAATAATTCTAAATAATTCACAGGTTTGAGAGTAAAGCAATGTTACCTCTTAACTAAAAACAGTATCTTATATTCTTTCCCCCCCAAAACATCATGATTCTGAGTGAAGCTTCCAGTTTTCAACAAATATTTCCAGAAGCACTGATTAGTACATTCAGTGAATATTAAAGACTTGTAGTAAGATCTATTCTTTCTTTCTTTTTTTCTTTCTTTTTCTTTCTTTCTTTCTTTCTTTCTTTCTTTCTTTCTTTCTTTCTTTCTTTCTTTCTTTCCTTCTTCTTTCTCTTTCTTCTTTCTTTCTTTCTTTCTTTCTACCTACCTACCTACCTATCGTGTATCTGTCATGTATCTATTGATCATGTATCCATCATCCATCCAATAATCATCTATATCTATCTATAAGTTAATTTTTAATTTTTATTCCAAAATATTTGATGGGTATGTCATAGTATGTATTATTTAGGGGACAGTGATGGGGAACATGGGGGGATTTGGTGAATTTTAGAGTCCATCATACAAAGACCTAGAAACCAAAACAATAAATATATTATGAAAAATTTAGATATTATTTAATGTATAAAATCGGTTAAGTTGATTTTGAAATGAAAAATGAAAGTATTCCCAAGGTGACTTTCTGCCTTTGTTCATACGGATAAATAAATAGATACGTATATAAATATAAAACAACAAGCTTCAAAACCAAAACAAATAAAGCAAAAACAAGCAGACCAAAACAAAACAAAACAAACAAACAAAAACTAAAATACAAAATATTTTACAGAACTACTTAAGGAAGGTTTTTAAGTTTCAAATGACAAACTCAAATCTAGAAAGCTAGTTATTTTTTATATTCCTGTTGCAATGGTTTCTATGTTAATATGTAAGTGACTGAGAAAGTAAATTAAATCAGCCTTGCCGGGGTGCCTGGGTGGCTCAGTTGGTGAAGCATCTGCCTCTGGCTCAGGTCATGATCCCAGGGTCCTGGGATGGAGCCCTGCATTGAGCTCCCTGCTCAGTGGGGAATCCGCTTCTCCCTCTCCCTGGACCCCAGGCCAAATGAAGAGGACGGGGAAGTGTGGAGCCCAGAAGACGCATGTTCAGACTGTGACCCTGGAGTGTCCTTCTGTTCAGCCCCATTGGCACGCACCCCGTCAGTGAAGGGGAGGACAGCAGAAGAGAACTGCACCAAGGAGCCTCCGTCCCAGGAGACACGTGTGATCTGAACTCACTGAGGAATTGCTTTCCCAGCCCTATTCCAGGTAACACTGTTGAATGGAAGCAGGGCTGCTGGGCAGGGCTGGCTGTATAATTTGTGGAAGCCAGGGCAGAATCAAAGACCGTTAGGAATTTCAAGTTGGAACCGCAGAGAATGAGAGCAAGAGGGGACCCTTCTGCCCTCCTGGGCGCAGGTCATATGCCCAGGAACCAGTTCCACTGCGAGTTCATTCAGTCACTCAGATAATCAAATGAACTAAGACGCTCACTTCTTTGGCATTCCCATGAGTCAAACCCTTTTGAATGTGGGAACCAACTAAGCGAGGAGGGTTCTTTCCATTCCCTCGGTAACCTATGCAGTTCGTGTTTGAATGCCATGTATCTAAAAGAGGTAAGAGACAAAATCACGGCCCCCTCTCCTGTCACCGAAAATGTTTCTGTAACCAAGTTATCCTGCCAAATCTTACCTTGCATTTCTACAACGTGCAACCAAATGCTTGCCGTCACTGACCCAGGCACTTCGGCTGAAAGCAAACAATTCTGCTAACAGGTTGGTAAGGAGTCACCAAAGTACGGGCAGAAAGAGTCCGCCCGGTGGAAAGGATTACAGAGCGGGGCTGCCTTTGCAGGACTTTCTAAAACAAGAAAAGAGTCTATTTGATCACAATCTGTTTTACCGAAACTCCTACTCTGCATTCCTAGGAGAATCGAGAAGAGGGAGGAAAAGGACCCGTGTCCCATCTGGAAAGTATTTCCTCTTGCCTCTTCCCGCCATCGTCCAGGAAGGCATGCCGTAGCGTTCGTGCTTCCAAAACCAGATACCAGTGAAGATAAATAGCATGAAGAGCCACTCTGGATAAACTCAGAAATACAAAGGAAATAAGTATCTGCGTGATTTATGGTTCGTGTTTCAAAGGCAAGCGATAAAAGAGCCCGATTCACGCTCCCATGAAGACAGAGGTGGCGCGGCCTTGGGCGCGCCCGCTGCCGCCTGCTCCAAGGCCAGCGCGGAGCCAGCCCGACGTGCGGAGCAGAGCCGGGAGAAGCCGCAGGCCGCCCACTCCAGCCCTGAGCAACAGCTGCGAGCTGCTGACGCCTGGTTCCTCAGCCACGATGCTCCTGCCGCCCGCAGCCTCTGGACATTGAAGATCATCTTCCTCCAGAGAGGAGACTCCTGACGCCCAGCCCACCACCCCCGCTGAGATTTACGAGCTGGGGGGGCCCACGTGGCCACCGAGGCTCGGGCTCCACAGCCCTCCCTCTGCACCAGCTCCAGGCTCGGCCCAGGGGAACATGTGGACGCTGGTGGGAGGTTAGGAGTTGCGACCAGTGTAGCAGGGTTTCATTTCCATTTCAGTTAAAGACAAGAAGCCTACAGATTAAGGTGTTTTAAAGACTCCATTCCTGTATCGCATTGAAACAGGAACAAAAAACTGCCGGTTTTCTGGGCAAGAGAGAAATGGATCTTATATCGCAGAGGAAAACAGAACAACTTTTTAAATTAAGATCTATTTCCCAACTCAATTGTTAAAATAACAACGCACAAGGATTAATATATGTGATATAAGCTCATTCTTCTGTGTTTTGCTGTAGTCTTGCTTCACAGACTAAATAAATTACAGATGTGAATTTGCTTCTCCTTTTACACCACAAATAAAAACAGCCAAGTTATCGAGTGCTTAGCACATCTGCTGCCCTCAGAGTATGTGGATCTTACATGGATTCCCTCTACAAATCCTTGCTCTCTATCACCACTATTACATACAAGGTAGACACACAAGGGGAATCTGAACCACACCTTTAAACCAGCTGTGGAGTTCACACCATCCTTGCTCTCCACCATCCTCGTAATCCCAGCTGACCCAGCCCACTCCATCAGAAGGACTCTGATGCACACCGTTGGGGCCAGAGGCAGGGACATCTTGTCCCACCTGTCCAGCACAAACCTGCGGGGTCCCGTTGGTCATAGGCCTCTGCTACTTGCTGGGGATGTAGCAGGAACCTCATTAGGGATCTCCCAGCAGGAAAGCATGGCATTAGGTTTACCAACCACATTTAGGACTATCTCCAAAAGCTTTCTCCTTCAGAGAAGAATACAAATATTGGAAGACATTAGACATAAATCAAAGAGCCAGGTGGATGGGGGTCTCTGGATGTTTCCTGGATGAATTTAGGGTGTCCTCACTATGTTTCAGCAATGCTGTTCCCATGCATCAGTGCCAACTTCCCCTAGACTAGTCCTTTTGCTCTGAACTGTGCCTTTTCTTTCAGAACACAAAGCTCTTGACAGAATTTACTTATAAAATTTGACCTGAGTAAGTAAAGTACAGAATGCATCCAAGAACAGAGAGATGTTTTGACTGTAGATCCCTCAAAACCAGAAAGACAAGCCGCAGGGAAGCAGAGAAGGCCCGATGGGAAAAACAATGGGCTACACAGTGTTTACAAGAGAGCATAAGGGATACCCAACATCCACTTAAAAATCTTTCTTGGAAGGAATCGATAAGCATGAAGGAAAAGGGGAATCAGAGACATAACCCATGAGGACTTTTCGGGAAGAAACGAGACCATTGGCTCACTGGGAAGGAGGGCCGGAGCAGGCGGGGGATTCACAGGTGGGCTGTTAGGGAGCACAGATGGTTCTTACCTGATTCTTGTGTCTGAGGTCCGAGGTCATGGGCAGAGAGTGTGGATGGGGAGGAGGAGGAATTCCGGAGGACACTGGAGATGACACAGAATCCTTGTCCTGGGAGGGGTGGTGGGATGGCCTGCCATCCTGGGTAACCACATAAGAGAGGGGCCATAACTTTCAATTGAGAACATGAGCTCTGAATTTCCTGGCAGCCTGTAGCCCCTGAAGCCTCGTACAGCGTGGGTCACATGTCGGGTACGTTGGGTCTCGGGAGAGGAGAACAGAGGGTTCATCGAGCTGGCCGGACAAGGGTTACAGTGCCATCCCTGGACTCTGGGCACTGTAACTCTTGTCTGGCCACCGAGGGGTGGGAAGGCAGCTGTCCCGGTGGGACAGGAGAACTGGAGTGTGGGTCCAGGGCTGCCTGAGCTGCGATGACAAGAGGCAGCAGTGGCCAGCGTGGGGTGGCTCGGACCACAGGCGAGGCACGGTGGAGTTAGGAGAGTGGCTTCCCACACCAACAGAGACTGTATGGCCAGGCTCGAACACGAGAGACTAGATCTCCTTTCCTGCAAGTCTGAGCCAGTACACAGCTTCAGGAGGTCACCGGGGAATGTGACATGCCTCCGTCCTGTGACTCCACAGGCCCTGAGGCTGGCCTTGCCCACAGAGCTGGAGCCGGGCAGTGAGGGAGCGGGAGGGAAGAGGAGGAAGCAGAGCCTTTGCAGGGCGCCCACGGAAGGCGCCTGCATCACCGCCGCTCACTCCCACCTGCCAGAGGACGCGCTGGGAGGCGACGGGGAACATCTAGCAGGGCTTCCGCGTGGGAGTGAAGGAATGTGTGTGCATGAGTGTGAGTACATGTGAGTGCCTGAGTGCACACATGCGTGTGTGCGTCAGTGCACACGTGCGTGAGTGCATGTACGTATCAGGGGTTCTACCAACAAAGACAAGAAGGAGAAAACGCACGTGGAGGAGCACCTCCTGGAAAGTGACATTGGACATATTTACAGCAGACCAGACACCACAGAAGCAGCATGCCATCGGGAGTAACCCCGCACAGGCAGCAGCCAGGTGTCCTCTTGAATACCCCACCTAGGGCTTCTTAAAAGAAGAAAGTGCAGGCGAGCGCACGGAAGAAGCGGAGAGAGGGTGCGGGAGCCCCAGCTTTCTCCCACATGGCGGGGGTGGGGCTGCAGCCCTCCAGGAGAGCACCGGCTCCCCCTCCCCCGTGGCTCTGGCCCCTCCTGCTTCCTGGTCTGAGCCCTGCATGGGTTACGGACGCAGAGAGGCCCACGCTGGGTTCCCAGTCTCAGCTCACAGATGAGTTAGATGATGCTTAAAGTCAGAAAGCTGGCAGCTGGAGTTGGTGACTTAGTCTTGGGTGTTTTGCTACCTCCCCCCCGGACGAGCCTCACCGAGCAGATGGGCAGGCTGGACTGTGAGGGTGCGAGCCCCTCACAGGACATGTGGACTGATTTCATGCAAACACCAACCACTCCCAATTATCCGGAGCTTAACCGGCTCTACCTTTGCTAAGGCTGGTTCCTCATGCACGTAGAAGTGATATGCGCACACGTCTGTGTGTCGGTGAGGGAGGCCGCTCTACAGCACAGTCAGCTAGCTGTTTTGAGGCGCCCCCGGTTAGGGGCCCTCGCAAGAACGCAGCACGATGTCGGAAGAGAGCAGCAGTGAGCAGCAGCCCTGAACATCCGTGTGTCCACGTCGTGAGGTTCCGCGGCGCTCTGCCATCCGAGGTCACAGTGACGGCAACGCTGCGTCACCTGCTGGCTGTCCAGGAAGAGGGCATCCCGGGGCTGCGCCAACTCAGCAGGAGGCTGGAGGAGCCCTGGCTGCCCCGCCGTCTGTCCCCTTCGGACAGCACGGTCGTTTTTCCTGCAATGGTGCCACACTGCCACCAGCATCCCTCTGCCAACCGCAAGTCTCGTTTCCTAAACCATCCAGAACCAAGTGCACTTGGCCTGTTGCTTCGGACACAGAACAAGGCTGTGGTGGCCTGTGTCCCCGCTGTCCAGCTCAGCACAGCCCATAAGGTGCGTGGGCCAACGGAGGGTCTGAGGTGGGGACCAGGTGTGTGGCCATTCCAAGGGCCTGTCCAGCCCCAGAAAGGATCCCCAGGTGGGCGCCCAATGCACTGGTGGGCGATGGGCCTCCAGCACCAAAGTCCTCCCGTCACTTCTGACCCGCATGTGTCTCAACAGCAGGCCATGGGGCGTGGTGGCCGAGGAGCCCTGGCTGGGGCAGGGCAGGGCAGGTGGCTTTGTGGGGTGGTGGGTCCCCAGCCCCTGAGGGACTAGGGAGACTGGAGGATAGGATGTTCCCGACCTCCCAGATGCTGGTAAGGGGCCTCCGTCTCTATCCTGAGCCAGTGACCAGGGACCCAACAGCTCAGAGATGAAGGGAGAGACGGGGCCTCTCTCCCTCCTGTGTCACTGTCCCCCTGGAAAAGCAGCACACTGCTGAGGCACATTTCCGCAAACCTGGAGTCCGTCTGCCGGCTACTGGGATCTCTTAAAATCAAGAAGTTTGAGATTATCTTGTACTGTTTCTAGTGGGTCGGCTGTCTGAAGAATCTGGAGTCGGACTTTCATTCGGTAGACATGTTACTCAGGTGACTTTCACAATCCCCCTGGGACGTGTCCCCCGTGACGATGAAGCCACAGAGCACCAGAGAGGGGAAGGGCACGCCCGGGCTGTCACGGCTGTGAGCAGGGCCGGCGGTGGCTGCTCCTCGGGGTTCCGCCCAGCCTGCCGGCTCAGGGCACCTGCACGTTCTGAGAGCTGTCTCGGGGCAGCGGTACATGGGCAGAACGGATGCCAGAGCCCGGACTTTCTGGGCTCAGTCTCACACGTGAGCATGCGTGTGTGTGTGTGTGTGTGTGTGCATATGCGTGTGCGTGCGTGCACTGCAGCAATCCACGTGCCCTGCCCCACCAGGCCGGCCTGTGAATGGATCCTTCTGTCACATTTCATTCAGTCGGCACATAAACCAGAGAGAAAAGAACTGGAGGCTGAGAGGGAAACACGACTGTCACCAGGTACAGTATCACTCCCGCCAGCCTGCGGTGAGGGAAGTTAAAATACAGCAAACCGGATGTCCTAGGAACTGGCACTTACCTTCACAAGATACACCAACATACCTGTTCAGGCACCTCGGGTTACTCTCACCTCTTCCTGCTCCCAGATGACGTCACCACAATCAGCACTTCCGTTCTCCAGACTCAGGACCTCCCAAGACTCACCAAGTGTATTTGCAAGACTAGGACACCTGTCTGCATGAACGCAGCGGCTCTTACCTGGGCGGACAGGCAGATACTCTGCAGGACACCACCCCCGTGGCAGGTCGGGTGCTGGGATTACAGAACGATGTGTTGACTTGAAACCGCAGGTCTCGGTAGCATCCGGCCCTCGTGGTCATCTGCCCTGCAGGAAAGGGTGCGACATATAACGAGGACTCAGAAATGTGCCCCGTGGAGACAAGCAGAAACGGCAGAGGAAGAGCAAATGAAATCTCTTTTTAAAAAGGATTTACTATTTAGGCATGTCTTTCTGCTGATGACCAATTGGCCAACTGTTGACATACTAGTCCTTTTCTGACCTGTCTTCATGATTTTTATCAGGGGATTTCATCAATTCTAAGGTGTGCGTACTTCCCTCCTGTATCTTCATATCTTTAAAGTCAAGATGTGTCTTTGTCTTGTAATTGGTGCCAACATACATTTGATGACACATCATTCTTTCCTATTGTTTCCGGAGTTGGGAACACCACCCACTTCTCAAAAGAAACACAATACGTCTGATTTGTGTTTCCACTTGAAAAGTCGCAATAGGAAGCAATCGATAATAAGCCAGAAAGGAATACAGACAAAAACACATTAAGCAGTTTATCACCAGAGAATTCAGTTGAATTTTACCAGGGTTGTAAGATGAACGGAGGCCTTTGCACAATAATGACTTTGGTGTTGTATCGAATGAGGTCAGTGGAAATGCTTGAAATGAAAGCTGGTTCGAACCTCAGCCCCCATTCATGTCCCCAGTGCTGTTTACAGCTTTGCAAACGTGCCCCAATTTGTTCAATATTTCAATTCATTAAATTTACCAAAAAAGGTACTATTCTTTACATGAGGTTCCTGGAACAGTCAAAGTCAGAGAGGCAGAAAGTAGGATGTTGGTTTGCCAGGGGCTGGGAGGAGGGGGAACGGGGAGTCACTGTTCCATGGGCGCAGGGTCTCAGCCTGGGAGGATGAACAGATCTGGAGATGGACGGTGGGGATGTTTGCACAACAGTGTGAACGGACTTAACAGCCCTGAGTCCTACACTCAGGAACACTCTGTCAAGTATATTTTACCACAATACTAAGGCAGTTCAAACTAGATACACATTTTGAAGGACAATGTTAAAGAGTTTATCCTATGGAGAGAAAAATAAAGAAAAAGAACCCAACTGGTATTGATTAAAAATGAACACAATTAAAATATAGTAAGATCTACAAATTATTTCATTGCTGTCTTTGGAAAGCCCGATGGAGTCCTGCGACTCTTGTGGCTCCTCTGTCCCCCACGTCTGCCCCCCAAGCCCGGGCATAACTCAGCACCCCTCCTGTGCCCAACTGGATTCCCGCGCCAGGCAGATGTTCAGAGCAAGGAACAGACCAAACATACAGTTTCGGAGGAGAAAGCGGCAGATTATAGATGCGAGACACAACCATCGCTAACACTCGGGTCCATGTGAAGACAAACCCTTCTTTACTCAAGGAAAACCAAAAGTCTTTAAAACACATCACACAGTGTGGCTAAGCTCTGTCAGAAGTCAGTGCTTTAAACGGGGAAAGTCACACCCTCTAGGAAAATAGTTTTCTTAAGCAGTCAGAAGAGAGACCTCCCTGGTTCTGGGGAGCCGCCATGAATCTCCTGTGTCTGAGCCCCGAGCTGCCCACTTGGAGGGGTTAAGCCCAGAGGGTGCTGATGAAGGACAAGGGGTGGTGGTCAGGACCTTGGCAGTTTTGTAAAATTTTTCAGTTCTCTGCTGATTTGATACAATTATATTTTTAACCAAGCTATGTAGTTTTTATTTTATGCTCCCCAATGTAACTTCTGCAATTATTTCTTCCCAATTTCCATGAGATCTGATGAGGAATGGGTTATTAAAAATGACTTTGAGAATGATCATGGAATACTTCTGCAGAAATTTAAGAAAATTTACTTAAACACATCGATAATCCTAAAGAAGAGTGTGTCCATGAAAGAGTAAAGTTTAAATCACACGTAATGAATGCCCCTAAACACCAAACAGGGTCAAGTTCACTGAAGTTGGAACTCCACCCACAAGGCAACAGAACTGTAATAAAATGAATATTCCAAGGAGTCTGGTAAGTTCGCAGCCCCAACACTTGTTCTAAAATGCAGATGTAGGAAAGTCAGAGATGGGCTTGGGGACTCACGTGGGTCACTCGAATGGAAAGAGTACGGTGACAGTTCCCGGTCCGTGCGTTCTGAGCAAGACTCAGGAGTGGATCAGCAGGCGCAGGGCTGCGTGGGCCCCTGCAGGCCTACAGATACAGCGCTCCGTAAACCCAGCAGGCTCCCTGCTTGACTCTACCTCGAAAGCAAGTGTGTCCCACACCGTTGCACAGTGTCCTCCAGGTAGGGACAGCCAGCCCTGCAGCCTGTCGCTATGCCCCACACAGCACAGATGGAGACACGCGGATGCAGTCACGTCCTCTACCCAAGTCCTGGCAGGAAGGGGGAAGCAGGGCTCTGCTCTGTGTCCTCTCCCATATTCCCGTACGTGCTTTCCTGGGGTGGGTCATGCTCCCTTCCAGCTCTGGCTTAAAGTCTCTGGGCTGCCTGCTGGACACACAGACCACGCTGTCTAACAGATACACAGACAGGCTGCAAGAAACCCTACCTGCCCTGAGGTCTGCAGTCTGGGGTCTCCCATGAGGTCAACAGGGTCAGTCTTGTAGCCCCGAGTCCACACCTTCCTCCAGGTATTCCTCCTCCTAAGTCCACACGTCAAACTGCTAGCAAAGACATTTCCTTTGAAACACACACACACTCACTCACTCATGCCACTCGCAAATTAAAAGCCTGTTTTTCTTGTTTTAAACTCAAGGTTTCAGAGCGCTGGCCTTCCAGCTCCAAGGCATCCCTCGTGCTGACCTCCCTGCTCCTAAGTCTCTCTAGATGTCCTCCACTGCTATCCCCTCCGCATGCCTGGCAGATTTCACCCCTTTAAATGAGACCCAAATACCCCTTCCTCTGAATCTCTCTGGTCAATGGTTCTTGGTCTGGAGTGGGTATCAGAGCCGTCTCGTTCATTACAACACAGAATGCGCTGCCCACCTCCAGAGTTTCTGATTTAGCGGGTCTGGGGTAGGGCCCGAGGATCACATTTCTGGCCAATGCCCAGGGGCTGCTGGGGCAGCTGGTGCAGGGACCACACATTGAGAACCCCTGCCTGGGCAAAATCTGAAGCCGGGATTTTTAGGTCTAGAGCTACAGGTGTGACGGACTAAAAAGTCAGTATTTGGTCTTTGGCCCTGGTTCCCAGCTAGAAGCTCCTAAAACCCTGGAAACCACAGTTAAGAATGTAAAGGCTGTAAGAACGTCTTTTGTATGCTGAAACAAATAAACAAATCATCAAATGGGCAGAAGACATGAACAGACACTCTTCCAATGAAGACATACAAATGGCTAACAGACACATGAAAAAATGTTCAAAATCATTAGCCATCAGGGAAATTCAAATCAAAACCACATTGATATACCACCTTACACCAGTTAGAATGGCAAAAATGGACAAGGCAGGAAACAACAATTGTTGGAGAGGATGTGGAGAAAGGGGATCCCTCTTACACTGTTGGTGGGAATGCAAGTTGGTACAGCCACTCTGGAAAACCGTGTGGAGGTCCCTTAAAAAGTTAAAAATTGAGCTACCCTATGATCTAGCAATTGCACTACTGGGTATTTACCCCAAAGATACAGACGTAGTGAAGAGGAGGGCCATGTGCACCCCAATGTTCATAGCAGCAATGTCCACAATAGCTAAATCATGGAAGGAGCTGAGATGCCCTTCAACAGATGACTGGATTAAGAAGCTGTAGTCCATATATACAATGGAATATTACTCAGCTGTCAGAAAGAACGACTTCTCAACGTTTGCTGCAACATGGATGGCACTGGAGGAGATAATGCTAAGTGAAATAAGTCAAGCAGAGAAAGACAATTATATGGTTTCTCTCATCTATGGAACATAAGAACTAGGAAGATTGGTAGGAGAAGAAAGGGATAAAGAAAGGGGGGTAATCAGAAGGGGGAATGAAGCATGAGAGACTATGGACTCTGAGAAACAAACTGAGGGCTTCAGAGGGGAGAGGGGTGGGGGAATGGGATAGGCTGGTGATGGGTAGTAAGGAGGGCACTGGGTGTTATACACAACTAATGAATCATGGAACTTTACATCAAAAACCAGTAATGTACTGTATGGTGACTAACATAATATAATAAGAAAATATTAGTATAAAAAAAAAAAACAAGGGGCAAGGATTTAATCAATCAGGACTAAGTTGCAAAATCTCCGTAGAAACAACCCACAGGGCTCAGAGAGCTTCTGCGTTGGTGAGCGCACCCCTGTGCTGAGGGCAGCACCCCCCAACTCCACAGGGACAGAAGCTCCTGCGAAAGGGATCCTCAGATTAGTCTCCCCACGTCCCCCTTCCTCTGGCTCTTCACTCCTCTCCCTTAGAATGCTACACTTCATCTTAGCCAAAGGGCCGAGAAGCCCTGCTCTCCCTTAGAATAAACTAGTACTTGCGAGTACTGAACCTTCCTGGGTTCTGTGAGCTGACCGAACAACTATCAAACCCGAAAAAGAGGAATTGCAAGAACCCCCAACTTTGTAGCCACGTCAGACAGAAGTGTGGGTACGTGGGGCACCCGGTACTTGTGACTGGTGCTTTAAATGGGAACAGTCTTCTGGGACTGAGCCCTTAAGCCTGTAGATTCTGCGTAACTCCAGGTAGCTCAGGTCAGAAAGGATCTGTAGCCACCCCCTTGGGCACTGGACAAGGGGGGGGCCTTTGTCATTGCAAACAGCACACACCTAGTGTCCGAAGTGTTGTGAGTAAAGACAGTTCAGATGAGGCTGGCTCAGGTTTGCACTCATGCATCCTGGCAATGGTAATGAGGACCCCACTCCCCCTCAAAGCAGGCAGGTGCAGGCAGCCCACATGTTGAGTCCAAGGACAAGGTTCAGTGAAGACACTGGAGTGCCTTTCTGGAAAGCAGAGAGCACATGCTGCCTGTGTCCGTAATCCCCCCAGTGTGCGTGGGTCAGTTTGTCCCCTCACTTAACAGAGTTTTTAAGCCACTGGCCAATTTCATTATATTCAGGAACTTCTACGTTCAGACAAGTTGATAGTGGGAGAACTAATGCTTAGCCAAAAACTCATTGAAGTAAGTAGGGGTATATTCCCTTATTCATATATTACTTCGGATGAGCTGGGCACAGTTCTGATGACTCACTCGCCCACATATCCATGCAGGGATGAAATCTGCATCTATGCTTTGTGAACCCACTTTTCCATGACTAACAAGGAATAAGAGACTATAAAATCAAAAGGAAAAAAAAAAAGGAACAATGTCTGTTTAAGCTGTTCTGCAAAGAATCATGGGGACTCCCTAATTAAGCCAGTCTATCGCAGTGATCCAATTTATAGGAAGCCAATATTGCACAACAGCACGATCTCCTAAAATTGCTGAGTCTGTACGCCCTAATGAAAAGAGAAGGAAAGCTAATCTTTTCTTTCCACTTACATGTCAATTTAAAAGTCCACTTTTTTATTCTTTAACCAAACTCGTTTGACTTTTTAGGAGGTGTGACTCTATAAATAATGGCTTCAGTTTGGTTTCCTGTTTTGAAATTAAAGATGTGTGAAATCCAACCCTTCTGCTCCAGTCCCAACAAACAATCCAGCCTTAAGGGTCGCTGGGGGTTCTAGCAAGTCACAGGCTCTCGATTAAGCAAATACGAAATTTGGTTTTGCTTTGAAATAGCAGGAGAAGTTTACTTTATTAAAGTGCTTGTTTTTCTTCTTTATTGGAGACATTTGTTTGGCGTCACTCCTGGGTGCCTCAGCGTCAGCCAAGTCCCAGAGCTTTTACCTGTTAACTCGGTAAGAGGGAAATCTGGAGCTAGTAATTCCTGAAATAATTTAGTAACAATGTACTAAATACACAAATGTGTGACCCAAAACAAACCGGGGATTTGTTTGACACATGTGCGGGTCCTGACTCTGCCAGTTCTTTTCTTAGCTGGTGACTTTGGAGACCTTTCCTCTTTCTCAGCGGGGCCCCAGCGGCACATGGGCAACAGCACTGCTGTCGTGAAGCACAGCTACACATTTTGCAAGACTCTGGCAGGATCCCTGATCCCGCCTGCTAAATGCCAGGAGCGCTCACTCCCACTCATCGTAGCTAAAATGTCTGCGCACAGGGACAGCGCACTCTCGGGTTGACAACACCGTAGGATATCTGTGGATAAGGAGGAATATTTACGGTGAGGAAAAGAAAGGGGAAATGCAGTGTTGCCTTGAAATTTTTTGCAATTAATAGAAATAGAACAAAACAGGAGGGTGATTAGTAGGTTTGAAAACATGCATTTAAGAAAGTGACAATGGTGAACGTGGTATGAAACAAAGTTTGTGTTATGTGGCTAAAAGCAACACTCGGAGGACCGTTCATGGTCAGAAATACTTACACCGATAAATAAGAACGGAAATCAATGAATGTGAGATTGAAAGAGGATATGGGGAAAAGAGCTCAAGGAAGTAGAGAGAAGTGATCTGCGTGGAAACGGAAATCAGTGTTTTAGCAAGTGACGTACACCAGTGTATTTGACTCCAGACAAAAACTTGAAGCAGCAAGTATGTTACAAAAGGAAAGCAGAAAATCCAAGAGCTGATTTTGGGGATGGGGTTGTCACCTCCAGTCCAGGATTCTGGGGTTAGATCCCACCAAGGAGAGGCAGGAGCACAGGAAATCCGGGAGCAGAGGACAGTCAGAGCCTCATCACCACCTGCCTGGCCGCCGCGGGTCAGAGCATGCGCTTTGGCAGGCATGAGCTTGGCAGTAATGCAGGCATTTTCCTGGGAACCATCTGTGACAGGGTTGGCTTGGCTCTACTCCTAACAGGTGATTTCTGGAATGTTCTACAACTTCTTGGTTCTTAAGTAGCCAGAGTGACTCTGAGAGCTAATGGGGTCTCTGAGCTTTACTCCTCCACCCTCCAACTATTTTGTAAGCAAACGATCCCTTCTATTAAATACCTTCTGGCGTGATACACCTAGAATGGCTTGTGTTTCCCTGGCTAACCTGCCGCTGATAGACCAACTTAATGAAGAAAATAAGGAATAAGCACAAATATGCAAGATAGGAAATGAGAATAAGAAAATGTCCTACCCAGAAGAAATGAAGAGAATTTAATGAGGGAGCTTTGTTCAGATTTATAAGCATAATATTAAAAATCTTACGGAAAAAGGTGGTTTTTTGAATTAGCAAAACTAACTCCAGAAGAGAGAAACAATCTACGTGGTTTAGTTACCAGACAGAATACAAAACTGTCTCGAAGACCTAATTCCTCAAAATGCAAGAGTCGGACGTTGCAAATAGATCCCGCCACACATAACAGAAGAAATAATACCAATGGCAGTTAAATTATCCCAAAGCATCAACGTGAGAGGGAGGGGCAGGAGGGCAGGCAGTGGGACGGAAGGAAAGGAGGGTCCTCCTCATGCACAGGTGTGCAACGAAGGCAAGAGACAAAGCCAGGGCGTGGGAGAAGGGAGGAGGCGTTCATCCAAGGCTCAGGAGGACTGAGCACTTTGGGGAACAGAAGGGGAGCAACGCTGAAGGAGAGCAGGGGCCAGTCGGTGGTGAGGAAGCTTGGTACCTAGGTCCAGGGTATCCGAGGAGCATCGGCTTCGGAGAGGAGGAGTCGTTCCTCTGGAGCAAAGGCAGGGGTGAGTAACAGGGAGCTCTGGCTTGGTGGGAACACGCAGGGCCGACACTTGGCAGGAGCCTCCCTGCAGAGGGGATGTGAGCTGCCCGCGGGGACCTGCAGGGACACGCAGGGACCAGAGCCCATCACCGGACCTCGGGCCTGGCTTCCGAGCGACTTCCAAGGCCAGTCAAAGTGCTGTCTTCAGTTACCAGCCAGCAAGATCGGTAAGTAGGTCTGGGATTCTGTTAGCGGGAACTGCTTTCCAACTTTTACGAAATGACTGATTAAAATCACATGGGGAGCAGATGCTAACAGCCTGACTCCGGTCCTGGGTGTTTTCCAGGAAAGTTCTCGTCTGTAATTCCTCTCCCTGCCATCCACTTAACGCGTCTTAACTCCCTCCCAGAGAGCATCAAGCTGCCCTTGGACCATCCCAGTCCCTGGTGGGCAATCCCGTGGCTGCCATTTGTACACTGATGGCGATGTTCACCCAAGTTCCTGTTCTCTCTCTGCCAGCTCTTCCCGGGAAGTGGATTTCCCTGTGGTTCCTGAACTCCAGGATTGCAGAGGGGCCTGTGAGGGCTGCCTCCGGCTCCGGGCAGGGGCCTTCCAAGTGGGCTTTCCACACAATGTGTTAGCGGAGAAGTCCCTTCACAGAAACCCAATCACAGTGACTCCTTGGACGGGTTCTCGAACTGGGACTGGAGGGCTTTGGATTCTGCAGGGCTGGAGTGGGCCCAAGAATCTGCATTTCTAACAAGTCCTCACGTGATGTAGATGCTGCTGGCCTGGGGCCACTCATGATGCCCACGGCGCCTCAGTTACCCTTCCACAGGGTTTCCCACACAGTGATGTTATGCGGGTAGACAGCCAGGCTCTGGAGGGTGAAATAGGATTCTTTACCACTCCATACATCAGATCTCATGCCATCACTCCAAATCTGTGCCCACAAGCAAACAAGCCTGTGTGTGTGTGTGTGTGTGTGTGTGTGTGTGGGCGCACACATGTGCAAGTGTGTGTGTGTGTGCACATATGCACCGTGCACTTGCTCTCTGCCCAAGAGAAAGGTCTCAGACTTTTAGGAATGATGCCCTCAGAATACCCACCAAAACATGGAGCCTATATTGGTAATTACTAAGGAATTCTGGGGGGTGTGGAAGGGTTCACTGTCACAGTCAGCTGAAATCATTGTGACAAGCATTATCAACAATGCTTGAGTATACTGCTCACGAGTCTGGACCACCGCATTAAACATGAGCTGTTCGCTCAGTACCTGAGAAGGACCCTCCTCGAATGGTGGGTGCAGACAGCATAGTAACGTGGGACGGGGCCATCGTCAGTTCAGAGGAGGGCACACCAGGAAGGGCTGCACGTGGGAAGGCCCTGGGATGGAATATATTAAAAAGCTCGCAGTGACCTTGGGTCAGAGAGCAGTTTGTCTTCACGATTTTCTACCTGTTTACGGCATTTGTGACGGAAACTAATGACGGCATCTGCAGATGGGAGCCTTCATGAAAAGGCACATCGGTCTTGCTGACATCACGGACGCCGGGCAGTGAGGGGGTGCAGGAGGGGCCCGACCACCCAGGCGACCCTCACAGGACCTCCTCCTGGCCCGCAGCCTGTCCACTCACCTGCCCTGGCCTCTCCCTCACTCCCACTCATTCTCCCTGGAAGGCTCAGCATTGGAAGCCTCAAGGGCTGCCCACAGAGCTGACATTCTGGTTTCTCTTTGATCCATCTTGCAACTGTGGATTGACACAGAAAACCAAACTAGAGAGCGCAGCAGAGGCCCGGTAAACACACACCTGTGTCCGGGGCACACCGGCACACACCCGCACGTGCACTGAAACTCTCCTCAGTCCACGGCAGCGAGGGAGGCCGACGCCCAGTCCGTTTCCCTCCACAGGAGAAGTCTGGGGGCTGTGCCCAGACGGCACACCTGAGCCCCTAGGGAGCGTCCAGGTGTCCCATGGCCTGGCTACTTGGGAACAGGTTTACGTGATGCTTTAAGAAATGATTTTTCACAGTTAAGCCAGAGCTACAGAGCATCACGTGAAATCAGGACCTGAAAATCTACCCACTGGCTTCGCTAAGAACAATCAAAGTTCTTCTCTCAACCCTGAGCGTTAGCCTTAATTTCCGTGCGGTGCCCATCAGATCCTTCAGTATTTCCCTCCCATGCGCTCTCACAGCCCTGCGTTCCTGGGGTCTCCTCCCCACAATGCGTTCACCTTCTGTCCACCATCCAGTAACCTCACCTGAGGAGACACCTAAGCATTAAGCAGAATGAACAACCCTCATGCCTATGTACTGTGTCTATATCTTTTTTCTTTTTTAAAAAAAATATTTTATTTATTTGAGAAAGACAGAGAGCACTAGCAGAGGGGAGGGGCAGCAGGAGAGGGAGACACAGACTCTGCACCGAGCAGGGAGCCCCATGCTGGGCTGGACCCCAGGACCCTGGGATCACAACCTGAGCAAAAGGCAGCTGCGTCACCGGCAGAGCCACCCAGCGCCCCTGTCTGTGTCCTTTTTCAAAGGGCTTTCTTGGGTCCTTCATCAGGGACTTTTGCTCACCTCAAGTTAGGAGTTGCATACGCAAGACTTCAGGGAATCTGTTCTCTGGGTAAGGCACGGTGTTACAGGCGGATGCAATGTCACGACAGACGCCGAGAGGCCAGCCGGGGAGGGGAAGACAGAACTCTGTAAAGGTTTCAGAGCACCAAACAGAATGACAGCTTGGGGCATCGGTGTGGGACAAGTGGCTCCAGGACATCAGGAGGCCTGACTGCCCATAGCTGCGGGACGCCGAGCCGCCACACCATCCTGGCTGCGGGGACAGGGCTCGGACAGACGACCTGAGTCAGCAGAGGGGAGGCAGGCTCCATCAGGGAAGCGGAGAAATCAGAAGACGGGTCACAGGAACGCCTCTCTGCACCAAAGACGCCAAGTCATCTGTTCCCCAAACGGAAGCTTCCAGGCAGTGCCTCCGGCCCTCCGTTCACACCGCGGCCCCTGAGGTGCCTCCACGTCCTGCCCGCGGGCCTCTGTCACAGAAGGGCGGGAACATGGTGGGCCACCCTTGGACCCCTCAGCTGCTGCAGGTACAAGCCTGCGCGCCCGCCCGTGCACGCACATCTCCAGGAGTGCGTGCGTGCACTCACACAGGCCTACACCCGTGTGTGCACAAACACGGGCCACTCTGAAGATGGAGACATTATCCCAAAGGGAGGAATATGCTCCTCGTCCCTGCCCTGGGGCCACACGGACAGTAAGATCATGACCCGAGTCCCTCTTGCTTCCAGAGTTTTGTAACCTAAACTGTCTGGTTTCTCAGCAAAGCTGTAACATTAACAGAAAAGAATCGGGACTGACATTTATTTGGCCAAACAGAGTGTTAGGAGCTTTGCAGGTAGTCTCTCATTTAATCCTTCAAGGAACCCTGTAGAGTAGCTTACACTATTATCCTCTTTTTATAGATGGGCTCACCAAGGCATAAAAGGCTTAAGTGGCTCATATGGTCACGAGTTTTTAAGAGGCAGGGCTTTGCGGGGACTCCTGGCAGGCCGGTCACAAACACCACGCTGTCTCCTCCAGCTCAGCGAGGCACGGCGTGTCACCTCCCGCCACGGTCTTTCTGTCCAACGTGAGATATGCAAGTAGAAACTGTAACCTCTTGTTTGATGTTTGTTTGAGACAGAAAGAGACGTGTACATTTTCTATTTCAGAATTCTTCATACACTGGAGGACAATTGTTAAACTCTATTCACTGGGAGCTGAGTAAATGCCTGGAAGCGCGGGGACCAGAATTCTGGATGATGGAAGTCGCTTCCAGGCCCTGTTCCCTACTCCGTGTCCGGGAGCAGGAGGGAGGGGGAAACCGGGAGCTCTGGGGAAGCTGCCCCCATGGAGGGTACTCATGTTTCTGGGTAACAGCGGGATGACCCCAAACCACCCTTTCCAAACACGGCCTTCACGTATTTCTAAATCACAAAGTCTTTGAGGTCCTGCATTTGTCCCGTTGACAAACAGACCCTTGGTGGCTGGTGTGCCGGATGCAATGCTAGACCCTGAGACGCAGCAGCTAATTAACAACAGCGAAGGCCATGACCAACCACGACCCAAGCTTGTTCCAGGCTGTCACAGAAGCTAAATACAGACAGTGCAGCAAATAGCAAAACCAGACGTATGCCAGGCCAGGCGCAACAGAGCCAGATATCCGGGCCAAGGAATTGGAGAATGCTGCTGATTTGGGGTGGTGGGGACCATGGCCTGTGGCCTGGGGGCGTCCTAGAGCTCAGTGTCGGTCCGCAGGGCGGAGACACACTCAGAACCCAGGCAACAGCAAACCCCGGGCACCAAGTCCTGTCCTTAGACCAAGGAAAAGTTCAGAACAAGGAGAAAACTTACAAACAGGAAATCGGTACAGAAGAGACTCAAAACCAAAGAGAAACAAATCCGAGTGGTGCTCGATTCCACAGCCGTGTTGGAATGATTCATTTCCATGCAGCTGACGTGCCCAGATTCTGGGCATTCTGCATAGACTGACTTGAGGGCTTATATAAAATTATCCCTTCAAGTCCTACTATGGCATTTGCCTCTGCATTTTCAGAAGGAGAATTACAACTGATGTCTCACTGCTTTTTCACCAGGATTAAATCAGATCACGGGACAGGCAGGCAGGGGGAGTTGCTGGCTAAGCACGATACTAGCCACATGCCCGAGTGGGCAGGGTGCCAGGGCTCGCCATCCACACGGACGACAGAAGACATAACAGGCCAGGTGCTCACTGCATGGCCCAGGGATGCTGATATCCCAGATAATGAAGATTGAAGTGGCAAGGCTCACCCACATATCACATCTGTATGTAGGTGGCAGGAGCGCTTGAAATCTCAATTTGAATTTTATTTCCCCAGCCCGTATCAACAAGGATAGACAGAAATATGAATTTAAATATTTCTGGCTTTGAGTGTTTTCAAATTTCTGAATATTCTGAGAAAATAAAAATACACAGAGACAGCCATGTGCCCAAAAGCATTTAGGGTCTCCGGGCTCTACTTTTACAGCAGGGTAGAGATGTTTCAGATGATTTTCCTGGGAAACGGGGTCTCCTCTGCCACCTAGCTGAAGGCTTACTAAGACTTAGGCGTCATTTCTCGGACTGAGGACATGTCTGTGAAGCAACTTCTCAACATTGCTCATAATCGCTCAACTACTCGTCAGGAGGCAAAATCACAGAGCACACAGGAATGACAGAATCACACTGGCCGGTGTTTTAAGATGACCCGTATTAACAGAGAAGAGAAGAGTCTAGCATTTAAAGGCTAAAGCAATGAAGTCGAAGAATGTGAGCCTGTAGCTGGGGGGAGCCCAGAGCTGAGCCCTGCTGCTGGAAGGTCGAGATTTTCACAAGCAAAGAGCTCAGGCTGGACTTTTACCTTCTCATGGAAACCAGCCCTGGCCACTTCTCCAGAAATCATTTTTAAATCTTCATATTTTACCAAAGTATCTGGAAAGGGAATATTCCGTGTTGAAGGCTATGATTTTACCAAACAATCTCCAGGTTTTCACTAATTCTAACTGTAGAATGAATTCCAGCTGTTGTCAAAGGCAAAGAAAAAGAAACCAATCATATAAGCGAAACTACACGGAAAACTAGAAGATATTCCACAAATGAACGCATGCCGTCTCTTGAGAAGCGTGCATCATTCCTATCACGAGGGCTAGATATTCACGGACGTGTAATGAGTGAGCACTGAGGAGCCTCGCAATCGGAGGAGTGGGGAGAAGGCCAGGAAAGCAGAGTGGGTGACGTCCCGGGAGCTTCTCAGAGTCTCAGTGACTCCCAGGTGCGTGTTAACGGGCAGCTCTGTCTGGCACGATCACGCTGAGCCTATGGCGTGCTAACGTGTCCCAGAGCCCAGAGGGTGGTGAGGACGGTCATCTGTGGATGGCCCGTGATGTCCTCATGCATTTCTCCTGCTTAACAAGGACCCGGCCCGAATCCAATTTCCCTGATGCCCTGACCTGTCCAAAACGGCGGAGCGCGGCGCCGCTCGTCCTGCTATGGGTCACCAGCACCCATCTTTATGGTGTGGCCACCAGGGGGGCTGCGGGCCTGGGAGCCCCGTGTGCACTCTCCCCATAGCAGGAGCACGCTGAGAGGAGTCTGGTGCGACTCCGTGATGGGAGTGTGAGGGGCTGACCTCAGACGGACACTTGAACCCACTGCCCCTGGTCGGGCAGGTGTGCCCGAATGCGAGAGGCTCTGGGGGTGGCAAAGGACCCCTGCTCCCTGGGAAGAGTCACGCTTCTCCGTTTCACGCTGGTCCTCTGAGCGAGCTGGAGGAGATGGGCAGGGGTGGACATCACAGCCCAGGCCCCCGAGGAAGGTGCTCCCCCTCCAGGAGATGAACCTTTCCTTGCTTTCTCCTCTGCTTTTTGGGGGCTAAGATGTCAATGGGGGGTAATGCATTTTGTAACCTAGCAGGGTCTCGGATAAAGACACAGCGGCATTTTCATGAACTTGGCTCAAAGGTAACCCAATGTAGGGAAGAGAGAACGAGAACTGTCTCAAGTTCTCAGGGACCAGAAGGACAAGCTCGGCCCCTTCGTTTAAGTGTAAAAAAAGGAAAAGGCACACTTTCTGCAGGGTCCAAAGCATTCCAGCGAGCGAAGTACAGTTGGGAAAGATCCACCCTGGAGCAGCGGCTATGAAAAGGGAGGGTGACGTCAGCCGATGAGGTGAGTACCTGAGCTGCCTCCATCGTGCTGCTGGGACGGACACTCGCAAGGGCGGCCGAACCTCGTTCCCTGCGCCGTGCTCCTGGGCCCCCTAGCACTCTCGGACCTGTGCACCGGGTACCTCCTCTCTGGAGAACGCGTGTGTTTCTGAGGACAGAGCCAGTAGATGTCTTGTTTCCTTACGCTCCCCTATCACGTCAGGCCTCACACACGTAAGGAAGAGCTGCTGGACTGAAGTCCTCCCTTCCTTGGTTGACGTGCGGACGCGCCATGTTTCCCCGGCTGTAACGCTAGAAAGGCCCTGAATACTTTTCATGTGAAGTAATGGTTATGCTACTGTTTCACGGTTCAATTCACAGACGGGAAATCAAGCAAAAGTCTCTGCATTTTCCCCACTGACTGTAAGAAGTTTGAGGTTCGGATCCGTGCCCACAAACACCTGCTGACTGAACAAGTGAAGGAATAAATGAAGGGTTGGATATCAACAAGAGAAGGGCAAGGATGCTAATGATCCCATTGCATTTTCTAAACTTGATCATTAAACTAATAAAGTTTATGCCTTCGAATATCGGTAGATGGCAAAGACAATATTATCGGGAAAGTACAAAAGAGGTTGGTTTACAGCCAATTTTAAGACTTGTGGAGACATGTTTAAAGATTTTATTTATTTGAGAGAGACAGAGAGAGAGAGAGAACACGTACACGAGCTGGGGGAGGAGCAGAGGGAGAGGGAAAGAATCTCAAGCAGGCTCCTTGCTGACTGTGGAGGCCAATGCGGGGCTTGATCTCACACCCCGGAGATCATGACCTGAGCTGAAACCTAGAGTCAGACGCTTAACCGACTGAGCCACCCAGGTGCCCCTAGTATTTGTCTGAGAAATTTTAATTGTGAATCAGGTCATATTTTCACTTAAGCAAAAAGCATTATCCCCAGACATTGCACGGAGTGTAGTGGAGAGCTTAGAACATAGCTATAAGCCAGATTTTAATAAGCATTTCACTTGGAAGCAAATCAGCACTTTGAGATTAGTTATTTGAAATGCACTGAACCACCTGAAACAGAGGTTGATTTGTAAAAATTACAGCATATGTCATTTTGAGAAATGGCTGATGCCTCTACATTGGAAATGAGAGTCTAGCGATGTCATTACCATGTGATAAAATTGTCCACCTTACAGTCAGACATCATCAGCTAAGTCAGTTCCTATGCTAACCATATTCTTGGCTTCCTGTCTCTGTGTGAGCCCTGACCTCTCACCAATGCCCCAATACTGGCTGACAGTCCGGTCCAGGCACAACTAAGCAGGATCATTGAAATAAAAAAATGTGGTCATATCATAAAAGTGAGTGGAAAGGAAAAAGGAGCAGGGGAAACTTGACAGAAAAGAAGATGAAAGGTCGGACTTGCCCTGTGTCTGTCAGGAAATCTTATTTTCCAGAGAGAGATGGGTCCATTAGAATAGAGAAGGAAATGGGGCCTCTTTAAAACAAACAAAGAAACAAAAACACAACTATTATGTTTCCTCTGTTGATGCCAGGTGATGTTTCTTGAATGAAACAAGAGGGAAGATGTAGGGGAGTTTCCAAGTGTCTTTCCCAGATCATTAATTCCTTAACTGGGTTATTTAAAGGTCCCCTTGTAGGCATGAAGTTCGCAGGGAGAGAGCTAAGAAAAGTATGCTTTGAAAGGTTTCACTATCCAGGATGTCGGAAGGTCTGTGCAACTAGAGATCTTGAAAACACAACATGGGCAGATAAAATGAAAATGGTGTCCATGCCTCCCCTTTGCCTTGGGGGCTCGGGTTGAGAATGTTGGGTGATACACAGACCAAGGTCCCCAAGAAAGGAAGACAAGAATCGAGTGCTCTATCAGATTCGCTGGTGAATTTAGTTTTTCTCGCACAAAACGGAACACATGAGAACAGACTCATTTTAAATGGTCAGCCTCCAATGTTAATCATTCAGATGGTTAAATGTGCTATTTTCAGATAATACAGAATTTAAAGAACCTGGCCTACCTTTCAGAAGCAAGAGGCTCCAACAGCACAGAATGAATGAAACGCTGTATAAATTTCGAGTAACTATGGGCTTATCTCCAGAAGATGTGTGTCATCAGATACCATCAAATCCTGAAACACCGAAGTTCAAAAAGGCATAGACAGCGAACTCTGGGCAACTGTTTCATCAAGACAACCGCTTGGTATCAAGTCTGGGGAACGAAACGCCCCCAACTGAAAATGAATCACTGTCATTAATCCTTGGCAAATAACCCAGTGATTTCAGCCTACTGGGGGAGGTGTGACAACTCCATCAAACACAGATCCAAAAATAGCCCATGTTAGGACTGAACAGGACAAAGCCTTGACCTTCAAGTGGTCACAAAAGGAAGCACTGCCTGGTCCACCAGGGCCTTCTACTCGCCGCCTTTCAGGCTTCTGTTCAGGGGATGGCCATTCCCATCGATCAGAAAATGCTCTATTGTGAAGGGAAGACGTAGGCTGAAATCACTGTGCTTCCTGGTAGAATCATCTTTGTTCAAGAATGTGAACGGACACCAGCCTGTGAGCAACGTGGACAGTTAGAAGTCTGCCCATGGTGGGAGGCACACGGGGTCAGTTGAGCTGTTTGAATCCACACCACCTGCTGGGTTATCTGGGACAATCCCTGAAACTTCTGAGCCTCTGGTTTCTACAGAACGAGGGGAAATAATAACAAGACCTCCGAGACGCAAATAATGATTGCTTCCAGGCACTGATACTCGTAAAACCTTACGCCTCAAGGACATGAAGGGCTGTTGCAAAGATTTGGTGGGTGGTGCTCTCCTGCAGCCCAGAGCTGCCCCCCAGCAAGCACGTCCTGTCTCCACTCTCAACCCCCGCTGCGGGTTTCCACAAGACAGTGTACGTCACAACACACAGTAGGTGCCCAATAAATGGCAACAGTGTTTTTCTCACCATCCTCTTGCTCCTCTGGAGAATTAATCCTGGGGGCGCTGAGAGAGCAGGAGAGTGAAGGCATGCTGTATCCTTTCACGGAAACAGGGGAGGGTCCAGGTAACCCTTCCTGAGGGTTCCCATGTGGCCAGTGAGGGGTACTTGGAGTGAGTGCTGAGTCTCGGGGCCCAGGCAGGTCAGGTTTCTACCGGGAAGACTCAGAGGAGCCACATCCTACCCGAGCTGGTGAAGGTCAGGCACCCTGTGCCCCATCTAGTTGTGGAACTGACAAACCCTAATTTCCCATCACTTTTTCCACCCAAATTGAAAACAAACAACGCATTCACTGACTCTATAATGCAATTCTTTAAGCAAATGACTACGGAATGGGTTCTGGGTTGGTTTCCTCTAGAAACCTCAATGTGTGAATTATTCCCGAGGGCTAATCACACATTCAGCATTTTCGGGATCCTGAGACAACTAACTCGGTAACAGCTGAGGAAACCAAGTGCTCCTTGGAACGGCTGACTCGCAAAGGGGACATGAGTGAAGCTGCCATAAGAAACAGAGGTGCAGACCCACCACCCTCTGCAGGCGTTCCCATGCAATTCCTTCTATTTCTTCCACCAAATGAAAATGTACAAAGAAGAGTTCTGAAAATCCTTACAACGTCTTTACACAAATAGAAAGCTTTGTCATTGTTATTTTAATCAAACTCTATTAGATATTCCTAAATAGGGATGGATAAAATCAAGTATATTCAATATAATCTGTGAAAGCATTAGCGGTGGTTGTAAGATCAGAAGAAAAAGAGAGGAGAAATAAGTATGATTAGAAATTAATTTTCCCATTTCACGCACAGGGGATGCCTGTGAACATAGTTCTGTTCCTCCATTCCCTGAGTGGGGGGCACATGGCAGCTCCTCTGGTCCCATCCCCAGTGAGGGGGCCCCATATACTCTTATTTTGTAGAGAGGAGTATATTTGCTTGCTCTCCTTGTGTGCAGAAGGGAATCATATTTTTCCTTAGGAAGCTCTTAATGTCAGAATTTAAATATGATTTCAATGTTTTACTTTTAGTTAATAATGGGAAGTTACTGTGTGTCAAGCACGTTAGTGTTAACTGTCCAGACTTAATGTTTTTTGGTTAATCTTTGTTTTTCTCTACTTTTATCATGTCTTTTATTAGAACTACTATTAACAATATATGAATTTATTTCTACTTTTTCCTTATTCGTTAGATTCTTACTTTATGCAACTCTCCATTTTGTGTACCTATTTACTTAAATGTACACCTGTCTAATTTCTTAATTATTAAAAGCTGGAATTCACAAAGCTGAAATCTGTCTATCTTTATGAAAACTTGTCTGTTCTCTAAATATCAGAACTGAGTATTGTGTTTCTAAATTTGAAAAATTTACCCGCCACCCTTTGTCAGACAATATGTCTGGCTCTAGCTGAGAATGTTCCTGTACTGAACTAACTTTATCAATTTAGACATTCTTTTATACGCAAACAATGAATCATGGAACACTACACCAAAAACTAATGATGTACTGTATGGTGAATAATGTATCCTAAAAAATAACTTAGACATTCTTATGATCAAATTTTTATGGTATTAACATGACCAAGTCATTGACTCTCATGAGAAATTCTTCTTTCTGACATGCTGTTTCTAGTCATTTCCACTGCAATTTGCATAAAATTCCCAGAGTTTCTGAGTGAATTTCAATATACAACTTCATAGTAAATTTTGTGAGCAAGACCAACTGACAAAAACCTCCATCTGTATCACAGTATTTTCAATGTGAGCCTCTATTTCGTATCACCAACACGATACATACAATAATTGAGTGAATTTCATTTCAATAATCTCAAATAATGAAACTATTCTTTATCAAATCTTCACTTAGAAAGTAGAAACCAATTCAGTGCATGACTTCCTCAGAGCCACACGCTGACGTAGATGACCGGAGAAGGCAGGCGAGGCCTTCGAGGGACATTCAGAGCCACTGCTCTCTGCTCTCCCTCTGGGGACTGGCTACTCGCCTCAAGCAGAAGCCCTGAGCTACCTGCCCGTATGCGGTGAGGACCCATGAGTGCAGCGTGCCCATGGCCCCAAATGCACCCTGGCCCCTCAGGGCTCACCACCAGGGGAGGCGTGAGAAGTGACCTACCCCCTCCACAGGACACGGAGCACTCGGAGCGGACGATGGCCCACGTGTAGCGAGGCTGGCCACCAGGCTTCTTCTCCCCCCGCAGCCGAGGCACCGAGTACTCCCAGGCAACACCCGGGTTCCTTCCCTGAAACAGAAGCTATAAAATAAAAAAGGGGGAAAATAGAGCAAGTTAAAATGGAACTGATAAACATAAGCTAATTTTTATTTTTTTTAAATAATACTTAATAGTATCAACAATAAGTTGGTTGCAGTGAGAAACATTGTCCAGCCTCCAAAATTTATATGAACTTTCTAAACAGAAATGAACTGTCAGCAAGAACCAAGCACATTTAGAAAAACGTCAGCAAGAACCAAGCACATTTAGAAAAATGTAGACATTTCACTCTTTTGTCTTATATTTAGTATATTCCTCCATGCAAGCCTTCGAACACCTTTGCAACCTAACTAAATATTTGGTTACTTCCCCCAATGTTCCCTTGGGATCCCCTGCAAATCCTGTCCATTGGAGTGAATCAGAAAGCGATGCCTGTAAAGCACTGTCCGGCTTCCCAGTGAGCTCCAAGCAACCCAGGACCTTGAGTGGTATCACCCATGCCACCACCAAAGCCAAGTCAGAGGACCTGCTAGTGTGACTGGACGCAGAGGTCTTTCGCCAACTGGCATGCACCCTGTAGTTCCAGGAGAAAACTGTTTTATCAGTAAAGATCTTTTAGGTTGAGCCTGTCCGTGAGCCGTGGCTTAGCACCTTGCGTTTGGACTCTATCTCCTAGCCTGAAACCCGATCGTATGGACCAGTCCCTTTTCACTCATGAATGTTTCAGATCCACTGATCTCAGTGAGAAGGTTTTTTATCTTGGAAACCTCACCATTAATCCATTGATAGAAATTCCATCTTTGAGGCTTAGAGCCTGTATTGGTCCTGCTGTGATGCGCTTCCCTGACAACCTGGCACTGCGTTCCCCTCCCTGACAACACAGCATAGTTGCTGAAGGTGTTGTAGGACAGGGGCGAGCCCCGGACAGGTGGCCGCACAGCAAGGCCACTGAGATGCTCTCCCGTCTGACATCCTGAGTCTTTGCAACTCTGCTTCCCTCCAGAACAGTTCCTAATAAGCCATGTTCATCTTCACACTTGACCTATCTCACCTTGTGTGTGATTATTCGAGCTGAAGCCTGAGAGGATGGGAGAAATAATCAGGGCAGGAATTCAGGGCAAGGAGAACAGCTCAGAGTCAGGAGGGGAGACAGAGGTGGGATGTGTGCAGATGCGGCGGCTGCCCCCAGACCACCCGGAGAAGCATCTCCCAGGAAGACACATGAGGACAGGAGGGGGATGCCTGGCCCCAGAGCAGGTGGGGAGCATCTGGGGAGCTCACTTCTGCATACCCAGTTGTGGGCTAATAGGGTAACTTTTGAACCAAGTGCTTTAACCGTGCACAGAAACACAGAAAGGTAAGGAGTTAGCATATCCAGTGCCAGCCACTTCCATCTGCCCAGTCCCATGGGGACAGATCGTGTTGTAGGAAGAGCCTAATTACAGCTTGTGAGCCTCTGTGGTCATGAGTAGAAAACAGAAGGGCAATGGGTCAAGAGGTGGTTGTGCGGCCCCCTCCTTGCACACCGGGACCCGTGTGAGGGCACAGCGGGGGCCTTGCTTCTGGGGGCTCATCACACTCCCATTCCACAGGATTCAGTGGAAAGCTGACCTCACCCCAAACAGAGGCACCAACAGAGTCCCCCGAGCATGCCAGCTTCTCACTGCCAGAGAGCTTTCAGGATGGGGCAGACTGGTAAAAATCCACCGAGAAGGACCCCCAGCAGGAGCCGCATGACGTGCACAAATACAGATGTGATGAGGCCCCAAGAACGGGAAGAGCCTGAGCCCACGGCCCCACCCAGTGCATCCATTAGTCTTGTTTCCGATATGCCATCAAACCGCACACATTACTCTGTGCCAATAGCCCTGGATCGGCACCAACACCCGAAGACCCGCACTCCCAGCCCGAAGACGAGAAGCCTGGGGTCTACCTCCACAACCAGCGTTTCGTTGGTCGGCCCAGACGAGGTTAAGCTCTCCGGCTCGTGGGAGGACCGTCTGTACTCGAACGTGGTGCCTGAAAACCTGTAGCGGCCGGGCCAGTCGACCGTCCAGTGTCCGTTCAGGTGGTATTTTTTGAGGGCGTTGCGCACAGAGATGTAGGAGGTAGACACGTTCATCTCGTGGATGCGGATACTCCGGGCGCCAGCAGGAATGGTGACCACCTGATAATACTCTACAGTAAGGGACACAGGAGCGGGGGAAGGTGGTAGCTCATTGGATAGCGCCGAGGCGCAAGCCCTATGCCCCCGGGGTTCCCCACCACCAACACCTAAGGATCCACATTGGGAACCAGGAGAAACTGTGGTGTGGCAGTCAGTTCCATCGGGTCTTTAAGTGACTTGTTGGTTTTTTTTTAATTGGAGCAGAGCTATTACCATTCTCGCTAATAGTAACCTAGCAACCACTTCCCACCCAAAGGAAAGGCTTGACAAGCATAGCAGGGAAGGAGATTGTGTAGGTCTTTGCAGGACCCTTAAGGCTGCTGTTTCCACTGCACCTCAAGGGGTTCCCGCCAGGAAGTTCCACTCGCCATCTTCTCCGCTCAACACCTGCAGACAGCTCCGCGTACTCACGGTTGGCGCCGTGGTGCTTGGCGTAGAGCCCCTGGTGCGTCGTGCAGTCTGAGTTATTGCCCCTGCACACACCGCAGGAGTCTTCCACAGCATCGGACCCAAGGACGTGGTCACATCCGACTCTCTGGGGAACCGGGGTCACACGTCATTCGTGCAAGAGAAGACGACAAGAGCGAAGTCACAACCCTTCAGTGAGCAACCCCCCCGCAAAGGCAGAACATCTCACCCACACAGGGTAGTTCACAAATATTTATTGGATACCAAATATGTGCACAAAGAGACTGAAACTCGACTCTCGGGTCCAAAGGAGGAAACCCTGACACCTGTCCTCTTTGGTATGGTCACATGACCTCAGTATCTGGAGCCCTCAGTTAAATCTCTCAGATTGTCTCGTGGGAGAGAACAGTGCATTTCAGACGGACACAAAGCTCTTCTTCGTGGAAATGACAAGCCATGTGTCCACAGGAGGGTCCGCTGGACCATGCCACCACGCCTCTGAATCGCCGTGTGCAATGCAGAGAAGTAACACCCGCCACGGGGGAATTATTCCCAGCAGTACCTTATGTAACGGGCATATTTGTTTACTGTCTTCGCACTTAAGGGACTCTTTATAGTGTCTGTGGTGCCTGCTAGCGTTACACTTCCTAACAAAGAGTTTAGTGTATACAAGTAAAAACTCCATTCAGAAATGAAGTAACTACAGCCCGCAACTCCTTGCTGGAAATCCTTAGGGCCAGATGCATTTCAGAGCTCAGTGTTTTTGGATTTTAGGAAGGTAATTAACATATTATGCACATAACATGAGAGTCCCAGCAGGGTCCAGGGCAGCACCCCTAATAAAACACATACGTGATGTTTCTACAGCAAAATGTGAACATCTTCACTCTAAGTGGACTAAATAAAACTGACAAATATATCAGTTCAGGGCAGGTTCTGGCCAGCGAACAAACTCAGGGCACCTTATATTGTGCAACCTAATGAACTTTCCATCTGATAGCTTCTGGGATTTCAGAACTACACATAAGGGATTGTGATACTGTATCATGACGAATACTCCAAAATAATGAAATATTTAACAAATCAACTAGTAATTAGACAAAATGGACAGAGATCTGAACATTTTAAAGCTGAAAGAGATCTCGATGGAACAGAGTTGATCTTCACTTGGTAAAAAGTATGACCCTGCGTGTCTCAGCGGATGACCCAACTTTACTCGGTCATCCAACTTAGAGAAATCTAGAATGAAGACCAAGGTCCTTGGACTCATGGGTATGCATTCTGAGTCACTACAAGGAAAAACCCATCGTTCACATTCAGTGTATTTGATCTCCTAAGGTTTTCACTTTCTGCATATAACAGAATTTCTTCCCCATCTCACCTCTGCGGGGGGCGGCAAGCTCAGGGCTCTATGGCCACTTAGTCGCCAATCTTTCCCAGCTTGTCTTCTAAGTCCCTCCACAGAAGAGACCCCTGCATGATGCAAAGTGGCCTCCGGGCTCAAAGCTGCCCCCATCCGTGCTGCCCACCCTACTGCAGGCTGATCCCCACTCTGCTCCTCCCTGATGTGAGGATACAAGCCCTCTGGGCACCCCTTCCTGCTCCCTCATCTCCCTCGGCACCCCGGCGCTGCCTGCCCTCGGGTACTCTGATGCCTGAGTCGGGTCCTATCAACCCACGCTTTTTTGCAGGACCCTGTTCCCAGTCTGCTCCCCCAGACCCTTCTGCCAACTCACCCTTCCAGATCTAGCTCAGAAGCTCCCTTCTCCAAGGAGCCCTGCAAGTCCCCCAGAACCGCATCCAGGAAGGAATCAGCTCTCCCCTGCTCCCCATTCTCTGCCTGCACCTGGACTGCAGCAAGTCCCATGTGTCTCAGTGTGTGTTCGTCTGGCTCCCCTCCCCACCCACCTGGCTGTGAGTCGGAGAGAAACGGCGGGATTTAAATGTTTGGTGTCTTTAGCCCCTTAGAGGACGCCTGGCACAGAGCAGACTGTCTGGACACATGTGTTGAATGAATGAACGATCATTATTACCTCACATATCCCATCTATACAAACATTACGGCTATCCTCCGAGCATGGAGTCCCATCTTTGACTTTATTTGACAAAGAAAAGAAGAAATCAAATCCTTCTGCGATACAGTAGAGTTTGCATAAGTGCTGATCTTAAAAAGAAATACACACACAAACACAAATAAGAAAGATACTTAAGCTCTGATCATTTTTGCTCTAAATTTTAGATAGACTTTTTAAAGTTTTTTTTTCCCATAAAATAACTTCCACACAATATTCATTGCAAAGACATTTTTGTATAGTTGTCTCATGAGGCTTGGATTTTTTTCCCTTTGATTTTTAATTTGTATAAGGCTTCAGTAGTAATTTTTACTCTTCTGTGTCCTTTCCTATCCTTGTTCTTTACCCAGTGGTCGGCACATAGTAGGCATTCAATAAATATTTGTTGCTTGAATACAACATGACTGTTCCACTATTTCACTAGTATGAGTAACTATTCTCTTGTAGACATGCAAAAGGTCATTACCGTTTAGTAGCAATATATAAAACTCTCACAAATGAAATGTAATAAAAGAATTCAAATGATCACCAAATTTCTTAATAGCTAACGCATCTGATGAAATATATATTTGAACCAATAAAAGGAATAACTTTTAGAGGAAACCTCCCCAGGATAATGTTTTCTACAAATGTAAGGACTGTCGAAGCACATTGACACATGGAGACTAAAGGTATCATTGTACACGTAAGCGTGGCCGATTAGTTGACCTCCTCTCTTGATAATCTAGTTCAAAGATTTTATGATTTACTTAATTAATATGGACTTCCATAGAAGCTTTTTTCCCTTCATTGTTCTTGGTAAACAAGGGAAGAGTTGATAATGAAATTATACTCTGCCTTAGGAGTTTTCATGAGCTCAAGACTCATCTACAAATATTTTCTTTATTGAACAAGATGAAACCAACTGAATAACCTTAAGAATCGAGTTGAGTGTGTGCTTTCACGATTAATGTATTTATTTCCTGAGATCACAGAGTCGGGAGTAACATACATATTTTGACCTCAATTTCAAAGACCTTTCTCCTTTTTCACCCACCCATTTATTATTTCTCACTGGCTCAAATTTTACTGAGTTTAGGAGTTCAAAACACAACCAAAAATGCTTTGTGTGAAACTGCTTAAAATTTTCCTTCGAGACCATACTGACTTCATAAAGCTCTCACCATGCAAACACTGTGTCTATTGGGCTGGAGAAGGGTAATGTCAGAGGAGATTCATGTATTTCTAAAGTGTCACTTGGACAGTATTCCCAGTTTCAGAGAGCAAAATGACTGGCTGTTCCTCGAATTTCTCCTTAAATTATGCCAATTGAGCTACCAGTTTCAAGTTATTCTAATCTTAGGAATAATACATCTTTCTGTCAACCTGGAGAGTAAAATCGGACATATGGTGCAAAGAACCTTCTTGGTTTAGATCAAGACTTTTGAAAATAGTATGCTTGAAAATGATCTGATTTTCCGAAAGATGCTAACCGTCTGCTCTCGTTCTTGGGCCACGGTGACATGCGTATAGCAGCATCACCATCGGCTGCTGTGATTTGTACTAAGGAAAACGCTGATCCATGATCAGTATAAATCATCTAGTTTGAATGCTTTGTCACCTCTTGGACGATCTCACTGTATGGTGCGCACCCTCTCTAGCTGCTTGTTAATTCCTGACCACACAGCTGCTCAAGTTTAGACCAGAAGCTGGTGGCCACAGGGCAGGCGGAAGAGCCTGTGGCAGTCACCTCACACAGCGGTACGGTCTATCCGAACAGCAAACTTAAGATCGTGTCGCTCTTGAAAGAGTATACAGGTAACAAAGCACGAGGCTGGTACTAGGAGAGGGATTTAGGATTTACCTTCCACTTGGGTGTAGGGCTTCCACGTGTAGCGCCATCCTCGGAACCGTTTGCCATTGTACTCAGCGCACTGCAGCGCACGGAAGTCAACGCTGTTGTGCGGACATTGCTGACTGTTGCAAAGCCTCAGAGTACGAGTCGAGCCCTCACAAAACTTGCCTCCGTGCGATGGTCTGGAATGGTTAGAAACCTTGCATTTAATAGCGACTCTCCCCTCCCTGGAAACTAGGCTTATTGGAGAGGTGAGCAGATTCTGTTAAACTGCTCACAGTGACCGAGGAAGAAGCCTGCATCTCTAGGGGACCCTGGCCCTTTCTTACCATGATATGGGCTGTGTTATTGACATCAGCAGGGCAAGTTACGATGCGGAAGTGGGTCTGCCTGCCATCTGTTCACTGCTGGCTTCCAGAACCCCTGCAGAAGGCAGGGGGCCATCGCGGTTCTCCACACTCCATAGAGGAGGGACCACGAAGCGAGGGCGGCTGTCCCAGGACCTCACAGTGGACAGAAGGCAGAGCTGAGACTGACATTCAAATAACGTCACTTTCCAGATGGCAGCTTCTTCTACCACCAGCTTCCCTGCGGCCAGGCCAGGCCAGTAGATCAGCTCAGACGCAGTCACCTTCTGCCGCTTGGTGCTGACAGCAGAGTCCCTGTTTACCCCCCTGGAATCCATGTGGACGCACCATGGTGAGGGCATCCTCTAGACAGCCAAGGGACGTACTGGGTGTCACCCATTAAAGACACGACCAAAGAGCTGTGATATGACTCATGTTTTAAATCAACTGAGGTGCAAAAGGAGGATTGGGAACCCCCCCCAACCCACTACTCTGAGGACCACTTCTGAAGGTCGTGTCTTCTCACAGAAGGTCATGATTGAACCATGGGTTGTAAAGGTAAATATATTGGTTGAAAAACCAAACATTTGGCTTTTTTCACATAAAAAATAGTTCTTACTGATTTTTATTCATTTGTGTTCTCTATGCTCATGATTGATTTGCTTATTTTAGGCAGATCCTTTGGCATTTCACATAAATGTGGTAAAAATCCATTTCTTGAATATCACTGCTGGGTCTGTTTCCCTGTGCTATGGTCAAGTAGTTGTAAGCATCTTAATTTATGCCGAAGAGATACCACTGTTTGAGAAATACTTGACTAAAATGACTTCCCTGCTTAATGATTCTTTTTTTTTTAATTCCAGTATAGTGAACATATGGTGTAATATTCAGAGGTATGATAGAGTGATTCAACACTTCCATGTATCACCTAGTGTCATGATGACAGGTGCCCTCCTTCATCCCCATCACCTGTTTCCCTTGTCCCCCCACACACCTTCCCTCTGGTGACCATCAGTGTGTTCTCTGGAGTTAAGAGTTGTTTCTTGCTTTGTCTCCCTCTTTCTCTAATTTCCCCCTTTGTTGTTTGTTTCTTAAGTTCCACATATGAGTGAAGTCATATGATATCTGTCTTTCTCTGACTGACTTATTTGGCTTAGCACAACACCCTCTGGCTCCATCCGCGTGATTGGACCTTCTCACTGATCCCTATAAACTACGTGACGGACAGACCAGTATCACCGTACACAGCTGTCGGGAAGTTCACAGCATAGAAATCACTCGTGAGGAGGAAGTGCAAACGTGCTTACTTGGGATTTGTGCACAGGCGGTCTCTGTGAGACACCCCTCCTCCACAGGTCCTGGAGCAAGGGGACCAGGAAGACCAGTCTGACCAATGGCCATGGGTGGGCTTGGGGCCTTCGTCACCATATTTCACACACTGTCCTCCACGGCACCACTAAAAGTCAAGGAAAAGAAAAAAGAAAAAAGAAAGGTTGACATGGGTCACGGATGGATGGGTGGGTCCACGGCTGCCATAACGTTCAGCCTGGGGAGTTCTGTAGGACAGGAAGACATCAACACCCACCTTCGGGTAGCACATAACACAAATAGTTAATGTAGTTTCTTCTTTCTTTCCAAACCTAACATGGTTTTATAAATCCCCACAGAGGGAAGATCCAGAGAAGAGTCATTTTCTAATGTCTGAGCTGCTGGAGTTCTGCACATTTAATTAAGTAGTGCTGCACGGACATTCAGCCCGACGGTTGAGCTCTCCATGAGTGAACTCCAACCTCTCCTGGAACAACGTGCTTTTCATAGCTCTTTAAGAACAGACAGAGTCTCGGGTGGAAAAGTCCAGCTGGAGGTTCCATGTGACTCAACACCTTGTCATTTCTGGCCGGTACTCTGCACCTTCACACCCAAGCACCTGGGCTCGGAGCCTGGAGCCTGGGGGTTGTCAGTGGAGGCATGTCAGAGGTCAGACGGCTTCCCGAGGAGCTGAAACAACCCACACAGGAGCTCCATCTGTCCCTATGAGCCTGGAGATGCTATCATCTCTCCTCTCTCATGAGGAGCGCTCGTCAATGTTAGTTCATGCTAAAAGCCATCACACGTAAAGGCCACACAACATCTAACATCATGTTTAGCGGTGCTGGTTTTCTACCCATGGTTTGGTATAGACTTCAAGGGTCGTTAGGCCATCTGTTGAGAGGAGAAAAGGAACTTGCTTGTTCCTTGTGGCTGGCCTGCATGGAGCAGCAGCACCCGGCCTGAGGGCTGGGGGTGGGGGTGTGGTGAGGTCTCCTTCTGTCTGTCTCCCAGATGAGGGCCACCAGATTTGTTCTGGGTGAAAAAAATGGGGCTTTACAAGAGGAAAATAATAATACTTCCATTATTAATTGTTGTGTTCGGTGAAAACATATCAAGTTGCTGATATCTGACCATTGTTGTCACACAGAAATGGCAGTTATAAGTGGTTTAATATCATTTGAGGAAGAAAAATTGAACAGAAGTAATTCTGAGGACTAAAACCTCATCCATTCAATTCTCTGATTCTTTCGGAGAAATAAATACATAAATACGTGAGTAAGTCTCTCTTTCGTTACCTCCTGTCCACAACCCCAGGGGATAGAAAAAAGTCCTAGAGTCCCCCTGACACCATCAGCAAAATGAGGGGTGTGCAGCTGACGGCAAGACATCTGCTCCCTGATGGCCTTGTGAGTCCAAGGAGAGAGCTGGGTTTAGGCAAAGCAGGGGCCAGCTCCTGTGGACTTCGGGCAGGGCCCTGGGGCAAGGAGGGACACAGAGGGACACGGAGGGACATGGAGGGGCAAGGAGGGACAAGGACGGTATCTGTTGTGATTGTATTGTCCCATTTGAAAAGAATCATCTGATCAGAGCTTTCTAATACAAAGACAGAAAATGGGAAAGCAGGAACCCACATGTTGAAAACTCAGAAAATGTTTTTAGGTTTTAAAGTCACTTGAAATAATTCTTACTCTATGGTTATGATTAAGCCAATGACTTGGTTAAATTGATTTTGCTTTTGGTATTTAAGGATTACTTTAAGAAAATTTGGTTTAATTTTGTTTTAAAATTACACAAAATATTTACTTTTTTTTCAAAATTTACAGTTTATTCTTTTTATTTTGTAATGTAGGAAAATTGTTATACAGATTAGTATTCCCTTGTCTTTGTAAGTGACAGCACGCTGCACACGTTCTTCCATTCTGCTTCTCCACCTGACAGTACGTCTGGAGATCATCTCTTGGAAGGGTGTAGACAGGTCTCTCATTCTGCATTTAGGGTTTTGCTCTCTTCGTGGACATTTGCACGATCCCCAGTCTTCGGCTGTCACAACTGCTGCTGCCGTGAGCAGCCTCGGCCATGCAACTTGTGCTGTTTGCGTCAGAGTAACCTTACAGGACTATCCTTTTAAAGGTTATTTTAAAAACCTTTCTGAAAATCTCAGGAGAAAGCACTACACCTTCTCCCATGGACGTTGGGGGATGCATGGGTGCGGGCAGACACAGACGCACAAACACGCACACTCACACCCACACAGGACCTGGACTATAATTCCACTCACGTCACAGACCTGTGGAGCCCATTGTGAGCAGGTCAGGGGAAGAGCCTGTGTTAAACAGACATAGGACATTTCAACCGAAACACCAGTTAAGTTTCCTAGGACCGTCCCATGTTTCTCACCATTTTGTTTTTTTAATGGACACTGTGGCTTTTGAGAGAAGCCTTTACCTTAGCAAGCAAGATGGCACAATGAGTGCTTGTTTCTGCTGTGATACTGTCCCCAGGGTCTGCATGTCACACCTAAACCCAGCACACATGGGAAGCACCCTGATAAAGTACAACAGCAGACTTGGGGAGAGGAGAGGAAAAGAGCCTCTATATTCGTTCTGCTGCTGTGTGGCCTGGGGCAAGTTACTCAAGTGCTCTGAGCCTGCACATCCTCCTGAGAACCTTAGGGATGGTGCAAACTACCAGACTGAATTGTTCCAAAAATGCAATGCAATGACACAGACCAAGTACCTAGCACCAAGTATAAGTATAACATGAGAGTGGTTTAATACTACGTTAGGGAACCACGATCGTGAGAGAGCTAGAATCTGCTTTCATATGCATTAGGCTGTAGTCTGAACCCCTTGAACAGGATTTCCCATGATGTGAGGACAAAGGACGCTAGTGTCCTTTCCCTGGAAGGTTCCTGAGTGCTTAAGGGGGGGCTGCAATGGGCTCACCCTGACTGGGTGGTTGTGAGGACTGAATGTATGTGACATACTAAGGATGGAGTCTGACACTACAAAATGCAATTTAGTCCATTTACCACATGCACAAGCATCAAAGACAGCACAGGATGGAGGGAAATAGGCTCCCACCCGGGAGAAAAGTGCACAGAAGTAGTATGGTTATTGCCAGTCATCCAGAACAGACCAGCTGCTCTGGGATTTCCCATAAGTATTGAGATACTGACTTCTGGTAATGCACACATCTAAACTGATAAACCTTAGGGACACCGGAGAATCTATAATACAGGAAGACATACAACAGCAAAGGGAGCCTTCACAGGAGCCCCCAATGCTATCCCACTGTGGCCACCATGCAGCCCCTGGGCAGAGCACATCATTCCTGGGTAATTTTAGGCATGTATTCTGGCTTGATGTGCACAAATTCTTTTTTATATGAAGGAAAGGCCCATATTTGGAAGTACAAGGGAAACTAACTTAATAATACCAATGACCAATACCAATACCCAATAATACCAATGATCAATTTAACTGTGCTTTCGGGGTAAATAAAACATAAGAAGAATATACAGGTTATTCCGAGGAAGGCCCACAGCTCTGAAATCAGTCCTATAGGAAGTAGGTGGCTGGAAAAGCACCCGCGCCCGTGTACACTGAAACTCAGGGGCAACAGCGGGAAGGCAGCTAATCTTTCAGGAAATGGGTGTACTGTTGCAAACTATCACCCGAAGAGTAAGTTTTAGCCAATTATCTGCAGAAAGTGATGACCAGTGGCAGCTTAATACTCAGGCAACTCCCCAGGGTCCTGCGACAACAGGCATTTCCACACCACAGAGCATCCACATGTCCCTTTCCTCTTCGGAGAATCTAAAAGCATTTTTATTCAATTTTTGGGGGGTTATGAGTTATGTAACTACTGTTGCTTATGCCTCTGGAAGGATTTAATAATCCATCTCACCCTCTCTGGGGGACTGCAAATAAAGCACAGAGGCGCGTGCAGGACAAGTAGCAGCTGGGTGCTCTTCTCACATAAGCACACGCAGCTCTCTCCACGTCTCCAGTCAGTGTTGCAATAATTAACCCGAAAGCACAAGTCGCACTGTTTGTTAACATGTTTAACCCTCGCTGCCCGTGCTCACTTTTAAATAGACTCAGACTGTGATATATTTGCTTTGGAATCTACACATAACAGATCAATGCTATTTAGACATTTATCTCTTTCCTGTGCATTAGTGTTGCTAAAAAGGTCACACACCTAGTGGTACAGAAATGGGTACAGGGATCATTTGGGCACTTGGGTCCAATATATCTCTATCTTTATCAATGTTTTTGTATTTTAAAAAGAACAGTGCAACCACAGATTGAGTCAAAGGAATCAAGATAATACTCTTGGACGTTAAGGTAACTTATTTTTGAATTTCAGTGACAAAATTAGTCTCTCCCAGTGAGTAATACATGTGCTGTTTATTTCTTTCTTAATGTATTTCTTCTTAAAGTATTTTTTTCCCTACCAAACCGCCTCTCCTTTTTCCCAGGAGACGTGGTAATTCCGAATGATCTGCTCCAGGGTCTTTAAATTGATGCTCTGTGGCTTTCACAATACTACCTATCGTGGGTTCTATACATGGTAGAAATGTGGCCAAGAGTTTACTGTTTCCCCTTATTAAATGGATGTGGTCACCACCTGTCACCTGGCATCTACATCTACTAATTGCAGATAGCCCACCAATTACATCATCAGGAAAGGGGCAAAAGGAGGAAGGAGCCCCCTTCACAGTATTGATATAAATTAAACACCATCTTCTGATCGGGGGGTAGATTTGCACATAGAAATGAGGAACACAGGCTGACAAAATACCGACCCAGGAAGAGGGGAGATGCATGGGTAGAAAGGCTCTGACATCTCAACATGACGCATGACCTAAGATTAGCTCCTTACCATGTCATGCCCACAAATAGTGCCTTCGGCCGCAGGCATAAACTTAGTCTCACATTTCCTTCCAATCCGGTGGCACCACAGGGCTTTACAGATGTCCTACCAGGGAGAAAAGGTCATTAGTATTACACAAATCTATAATAAAATATCACTGAAAAATTTAAGGGGAAAACAACCGATATAAATTAAAAGCTGATAACTATTTAGCAGTAGACAGAAAGAAGACCAAGAGACTCATGTTCTAGACTTGGTCCAACTTAATCCCATCCCTGAAACTTTATTTAGTCATATGTATTTATCACAAATTTAACAAAATTATATTTTCTAAATTAAAAAGTAAAATATGCTTAATTCAGAGGTTTGCAGAAAACTGCAAAAATTAAAATTTAAAAAAAACTGATAAAACCTAGCATTTTATAATTCATTCTTGACCCAACCATTCACTAAGCTCTCCAAGTCTGAATGCTCATTTCCAGATTAAAGATGATTATGAAACTTTTTGACTTGTCCATCCATTCATTCATTCATCCATCCGTCAGTCTGTCCGTCCACACACCCGCTCACCCACCATCCCCAACCTTTGATGAAGACCTAGAATATGCCAGTTGCCTTGCTAGGAGGGAAGTTCCATAAGGAATACAACCCAGACCTACCCTCTCGAACATCATCTCAGGGTGGAGGTAAATTTGCTGTAAGTCACCATATGGTGCACATGGGAAGAGATGCTCTTAGGGGGAAGAGCCCAGTGCAGGTGAGCTTGTCGGAAGGGCAAGGCAGGGATGCTTAGGGAAGGACTCAGGGGAACATGAGATCTCTGCGCCAACTCCTGAGCTCGAGGGGTTAACTGGGGGAGAGGGGATGGCATTCAAGGGAGAAAGAACAAAGGGTTTGTACAAAGGAAGGAAGATGTGAAGGAAGAAAGGTGTGTGCAGAGGAAGGAAGACCCACACGGCTGACAGGGCAGTAAAATGAAACAAGATCTGAGACTTAGACACCATGAAAGTGTCTCCAAGTGCAAGGGATGAGTTTTCCTTTCATACCCTTCTGAGCCCAAAGGAACGTCTCAGTGAAGGGTAAGCAGTAGGATTCAGAACACGACAGAAACTTCAGGAATGCCGGTGGTAGCTTCAACTGCACAGGAGGAACGTGTTTCTTAAATTATCTGCACAACTGTTCTGAATATTTGGGCAAGCGCTGCGTTATTTCCCCAGACATTTGCTGGCTGCGTCTACTGCGTGATCTGTGGCATAAAGAAAATGCAACACGGCCACATGTCAACATAGTTTTGCTTCAAAGATGGCATTTCATGGCCTTTATGCTTCCACTCCCTATTTCATGGTGTTGAAAGATGTGCTCACACAGAGCCGCCCTGGATTGTGTCAGTGATCTTTTGAAGGGTTTTGTTGCTAATAATCTATATTAATTTTACTTTCATCAAACTTTTCTCAAATCTCCTCCCTAAGCTTCATTATTACATATTTAGAAACTGAGGGCATACATAATTTTCAGCCTGTATCTTTCTCATTAGTAAATCAGCTTTTGGAAACTTGGAGTGGTAAGAAGTAAACTTTCGATGTTTTAATTTGGGTATCAATTGCATTTATTTTGAAATATCAAAATAACCTCCTACGGTTACAATCGCTGTAACATTAAATTTCATTTCCCTGTGAGCCCTCCAAGATCACTAAGTGTTACTGGGGCAAATGTGTCACACTGCTGGTTAGCGCTCTCCTTGCCTCTCATGACATTAATTGGCATGCTGAGTCGGGGCCTCTGTTCTCAGCCAGAACAGCGGTTAGGGATCAGAGTCATAAGAAGACCTCAAGGAATCCATAGAAGCAGGGGCCTGAGTGTCTGTAACTCTCCAGAGAGACAACTGGAAAGCTCCGTTTGCCTGCAGGGTGACGACTTGATAGAATACCAGGATATAAATAAAGCTTCCTTGAAATCAGAGCTCATGGACCCAGGCTCAATGTCTGGGTGGAAATATGGTGGATCAGAACCAGAGTCGGCACAGCAGCGCAGGGAAGGCCTGCCTGCCCTTGAGTGGGGGCCCACTGAGAGCAGCTGGCTGGCTGGCCTGTAGAGACCTACTGATTCAGGAGGCTGGGTGTGCACACACACACAAAAGAAGGCACGAATGGATGAATGGGTGAGTGTGAAAGAGGTGGCCGCTCCTGTGGTCAGGTCAGCTGGGAGATGGACACAGTGGTCCAGTAGAGGGACCGGGCTTCCGAAAAGGTAGGCATATCTGGTGTGGATTGGAAAGGCAGATCTGAGCAGGCAGAGCCCGGTGTCCTTCTTGTATGTTTGAGGATGGCAACACCTGCTCCTTGACTTGTCCTGGGAGCTAAATGAAGTGGTTGTAGGTAACGTGCCCAACTCAGGCTTGGTACCTGAGAGGCACTAAGCCAGCACACACTTCCTTCCCCACTCCCAGGGTGTGCAGTGATTCCAGCCCCAATGCAGCTCTCCGCCGGGCTTCGTGGCTATGGCTTTAGGGAGCCGGTGGTACCAATTCATGGGGGCAGATGATACAAAATAAATGGTGTCTTAAGTGTGAAATTACTTTTATGTATTTGTCATAGATATCTCACACAGTGTTCGGTACCTAGCTGGCTTTCAAGACATGTTTTCTGAGTGAGTTGAACATCGGTTAGTTTGTTCCCATGGAAACCTTGAGCAGAATGAGTGGGAACATTTTTTGTGTAAAAGGAAATGAATAGTGGTAAGTGAAATGTTAGCATAAGAAGATGACATAGGCGGGCTACCTTATGTATGAAAATATAGATCTAGACCCTGCTATTTAAAGATTTTCTTTTTTCTTCGTTTTTAAAGATTTATTTATTTATTTATTTATTTCAGAGAGAGAATGAGAGAGAGAGAGAGAGTGCATGAGCAGGAGGGGAAGAGGGAGAGGGCAGGGAATCCCAAGCAGACTCCCCACTGAGCTCAGAGCCTGGATGCCCCTAAAGTACTTTCATAATATTCTTACATTGTAGTTTTCTGGAACATTCTGCAGCATAAAGAAGTATCAGTGGGAGGTACTATTAAAGATGGCGGTTTTTAACTTTACTAAGGACTAAGCTCTTAAGTACGAAACGTGGGTGATAGCTTGTCTGGAAAGCATGTGACCCACCAACCCAGTCTGTGCCTGGCTTATGCCCCCTGTATATTTCAGCCCACTCTGGAAGTTGCTCAAACCCCAATTCAGTTCTCCAGGCAGAAACAAATCACAACAGTTAGAAGAGCCTTGAAATATCATACAGTCCATGCTACTGTTATTCAACATATCGAAAAGTATTTGAGACTTTGGTACCCTGCAGATATAACTGACATTTCATAAAAATGTGACACTCTACCCTGGAAGACAAATAAAAAATCTAGTTCCTCAAAGAATTAGATATCAAAATGACCATGAAATGACTGAACAACCAAAAACCAGTTTTACCCTCTCTTCTCATACTTTGAACTTCTAACTTCTAGACAATAATGTGCAATGATTGTATTAAATTAAGCATTATTGTTGCATGTCATTACATTCTTAATTAAATTTTAGGGTCCTCTTGGAACAAAGACCTTATTAAATCATACGTCTAGGGCCAAGGAGCTGGAATGTAAGACATGCTGGGTGTGGGGGGAAGCTCCCAATTTCACAACAGTATCCAGGACACTAAGGTGATCAAATTTCAAAGCAATTCTGGCAGCCCACATCTCAGGCTGTGGGGTCAGGCCGCCAAGCGCCATAATATTGACAAAGCAGAACAGGCAGTAGATGAAGACGCAGTGTTTGTAATAACTAATACTTTGGAAGAAAAACGCTGATGTCCACATCGACAGCCCATGCTTACTTTCATCTTTGCAGCTAAGGAATCTGATCTTTAATGAAGGCGCTCACTTGCAAGTCTATCCTATAATTTAAGAGCCGTGGTCAAGAAGACCAATTTCAGTCATACTGACTTGGTTGAGTTAAGCATCACAACCTAACACCCCAAATAAAACCAACATTTTCCGATGACTGTGTTGGGAATTTATTGGGGGATTTCCCTACTGTGAGCGCACTGTCCCCAGATCCATTTCCTCAAACTGTCCATATTAGACTCTCCAAAATACCAACTGAAAATGCCATCACAAACGATGAAATAATGGGATCTATAATTTATCACAATTATTTGTTTTCCAAGTAGGGGGGTGCTTTATCACTAGTTCCAGTGATCACTCTACAAGGCATTAGAGGACAGAGGAGACCGTGGCCATTTGGTGTGTGATTTATACACAAGTATGTAAACACCCGTACACCAAATACACATCTATTTGTCCAAGAAACAGATGTCTATGCATTTACACTATGTATTCACTTTTCAAACTAAACTGCATGGGGACTTGAAAGAGTCCCTTTCTAAAATAGCATTCACCCATTTATAACCTGCTCCGCGAGTGTTCACTGAGGAGGGCTTAGGTGCTGATTGCTGGTTTAGGAATTAGGTAATTTGCCTGTTATTTATTTATTTGTTTTTCAAAGATCTTATTTATTTATTTGAGAGAGAGGTAATGAGCTGGGGGGAGGGACAGAGGGAGAAGAAGACTCCCCACTGAGCAGGGAGCCTGATGGGAGGCTTGATCCCAGGACGCTGAAATCATGACCTGAGCCGAATGCAGACGCTCAACTGACTGAGCCACCCAGGTGTCCTGTTCGTTACTTACTAATTTAAATTCTCCCATCAGTAAACTTCTGGATCTCTACACTTCAACCTAACAAAACAGACCCATTTTCATAAAACTTCAGAAGGAGTTCATTGAAAAAACTAAATTCTATAACTGAAAATGTTACGAGATGCTTTAATTTGCATGGAAAGTAATCTAACTGCTTATCATATCTAAATTTGAGATTCAGGACCCTAGAGATTCTGGCCACACAAATGGTACTTAACTTAGAAAATCCATCAAGTTTCTTTATGTTGAAGAACAATTTTACATCATAGGGAATGAGCTGATATGATTGCTTTTAAAGGATGTATTTTTTTTTTAACTGAAAAGATATTTCCTCTATTGTCCATGATGAAGTAACTGGCAGAGGCTTACTTTTCTGCACACAAAAACTATATGAAACTGGACAAAATATATGGGCCAGTTGTTTTAGACTTTGCAACAGGCAGCACAGTACGTGTCCCCAGAGGGAAGGGAAATTCATAAAGTGAGTGTCACCTTCGCTCCATCAATCTGCCTGGGAGCACTCTACCGACACGGAGCAGCGAGGTGCATCCCCAGCAGACACCGACAGTCTCCCTGCATGGAGGATGCAGAGAACAGAGCTGGGGCCTGCAGAAGTAGCTAGAACCTGTGGGACTCTGTAGGACCAGAAAGGAAAAAGCCACATGAAGGAGGGGGCCCGGATGGCTGCCTGAGGATTTCCTACAGGTCCTTTCTTATCTGTGGTGGGAAGGGCTGATACACTAGACGACACCCCATGTGGCCTAGCGCAGGGCGGCAGCTCTGGGCTGTGCACTGACCGGCCGGACGACAGAGGCCACACCATGCTGGGAGACACCGGAGTTCGGGACCGCTGGAGTGGCGGAGAGACCTCAGTGGAGAGCCCGGGGTCTGTGCCCCCAGCCCAGAGCACAGGATTTGCCCTCCGGCTAAGGAAAAACTGAAAGAGAGGAGCCCTAAGGAAGAATCAAACAAGCCTCAAAGGGTGAAGGAATCACCAATTATAATAATACAGTACAAATTTATATAACATAAAAAGATACTGTGTTACCATATGTTACAAATATACTCAAGGCTATAAAGGAAAAAGTGGACAGAATGAGTGAAAAAAAATGAGAAATTTCAGTAGAGAATAGAGACTATAAAGAATCAGATGGTATTTCTGGAACCAAAACTTAAAATTACCTAAATGTAGAGTTTGCTGAATTGTCTAAACAAATGATTAGGAATGCTAAGAGATACAGATGATGACCAGGTTTTTATCAGAAACAACTGAGTCCAGGGGAACATGGAACTATATCTTTAAAATGTGCATAGGGAAAAAAAATAAAGAAAAAACTGTTTAAAATTCTGTACTCAGAGAAATGATTCTTCAAAACAGAGGGTGAATTTAACGACATTTTCAAATAAAGAAAACCTGACCGTCTCTGTGTCTACCAGGTGCAGGCTACAGAGAGCGCTAAGGAAAGACCTTCAGGCCAAAGCCAGTGATACAATTTGGAGTTGATCCATAAAAAACATAAGTACTACATGGTACATCTGTGGGTGAATATAAAAGGCGATCCTATTTTATTTAGAAGCAACTCCTTATGTTGAAACAAAAAAATTTAACATTGTGTCATGTTGCCTGTAACACGCACATGGTGAGGACAGTACAGCGCGAGGGCCACATGGGCTTACTTGTTGTAAGGATCTTGGGTTTTACATAGAGTGGCACAGCGTTAATTCTATATTGATTGTAAATTAGAGATGCAGCTATGATCGGCAGAAGAACCGCTCACACTCAGTATAAGCAAGTATAGTGAGAGTGTCAATTGAGGCAAAAAACAGAATTGTTAGAAAGAAGTTTAATGCAACAGGAAATAGAGAAATAAAAAAGTGTGACGATGGGAAACTAAATTTAAAACCTATCAATACAATTCCCTGCGTTCACATCATGAAGAAGAAAAACAATCTAACTGCATCCCTCCAAGCAGAAAAAGCATTTCACAAAAGTCAACACACTTTTGTGATAAAATCTCTCAACCATCTAGGACCAGAAAGGAACTTCCTCAGTTTGATAAAGGGTGAGTATGTAAAACCAACAGCTAACATCATCTTTGGTTTTCTATTAAGTTTCAATTGCAGTATACTTAACATACGGTGTTCTGTTAGTTTCAGATGTACAATACAGTGCTCGACAAGTCTACACGTGACTCAGTGCTCATCACGGTACGTGTGCCCTTAATCCTCATCCCGTTTCCCGATTCCCCCACCCACGTCCCCTCTGGTGACCCTGTTTGTTCTCTAGAGTTGAGTCTGTTTCTTGCTTTGTCTTGTTTTCCCCTTAATTTGTTGTGTTTCTTAAATTCCACACATGAGTGAAATCGTATGGTATTTGACTTTCTCTGACTGACTGACTTCCCTCAGCGTAACACTCTCTAGCTCCATCCCTGTCGTTGCAAATACTTTACCTGGCATTTACGAAGTTCTAGAAGAAGCAAACTGTATCTCTGGTGATAGAGATCACAACAGTGGTTGCTTACCGGGGTGGGGAAGGGGCTGAACGGAAGAGGGCATAAGGGAACTCTTTGGCTTTATGGAGGTAAGCCATGTCTCGATCAGCATGCTGGTAACATGGGTAAACACAGATGTTAAAATTCCAATTGCACACCTAAAATGAACCCATTTCACTGCATGTAAATACTTCCTCAGTAATAAAAGGTGTCCCACATTTAACTTCCTGTATTTCCCAAATGGTGCCAGGGTACCACGGATGATACAGTCCCTGGCCACAGAGCAGAGTCACGTGGAAGCGACGTGTTTACTGTAGAAAAATCCCATCTTTGAAAAAAAAAAAAATTAGTCTTATGCTCCTTGTCCTTAACAGACAGAAGAGTAACATTCAAAAACTTCCCAGGAATTTCACATGGAAAAGGCAACATTAGGAACACATGCCGATGGCAACGGATTTATTGCTCTTGTTCCCAGGCTGACATTACCCAGCTCAGGAGATAAGGATCCAGGTCTGGAACACGACTGTAATTGACCTTAGGGGGCAATCTCCTCGCATTTACAAGAAAAGAGATGATCACGTTAGATTTAAATTGGGAATATTCCCGTTACATTATGAAATGTTGGAGGTTTCTAGAGGATCATATTTTTGTCTATTTTCCTCTTGAGTTCATTATAAACTAGAATAAAAGAAATCTCAGAAATAGTTACTTTCATTTAATTTATGGGTAGCTTTCCTTGTGGTTCAGTACGGCAAGCTCCCAGATCCCGACCTGCCCGTCCAGCACAGGCACACGTCTCTGTGTCACACGCAGAAGTTATGTTAGGAAGCCACGCCAGTCTTGTCCCCGGGCTCAGCGGCGTAGATCACACTTACGAGAAATTTCTCTAGAAATGCTGTATTTGGGAAATTTCATAATCAGAAGCTCTAGGCAGGCTGCCGCTCCACAGTAAATTCAGCTTATATTTGAGGAAGGTAAAGCAGGGCGGTACTATTTTCTTAACAGCATTTCAAAAAAATGCAGAGCATTCATTTGCCAACTTACACCAACCAGAGGTTACTGCTGGGCTCCCACGTGATAAATCAGAAAGCAAGAGCTGACCTCACAGGCCAAGTCGGTTCTCCGATGAAAACCGATACCCACACCAGTATCCACCAGCATCTTCTTTGCCAGGAGAACATGTGTTTCCTGTTATCTAAGACCAGCTCTAACTCACAGGATTTGACGTTTGGTAGGCACCCAATAAACGCAGAATACATCAATGTCCGTTACACTGAATAAAACAGTTTTATGAATCATATTGCGCTGGGCATCTGCCAGTAATCACTTGCCTTTTTAAAATCCAGCATGCAGAGCTTGGCTTTCTCTCCAAACTGCCACTTGCACTGGGTGTTGGCATCATATAACTCTCCCGGCAACTTCTCGGGGTACCTGTACTCCTTCACGGGCTTCGGCTGATTGGCGAGGCACAGCGCTTGGGCGGTGCTGAAAAACACAGGACATGGGGCTGCTAGTGATTCCGCAAGACTTAGAGATGCACCGTCCGCAAGGCGGGCTGCTCTCCTGCAATCTGACAACACACCCTGTGCGGAGAAGAGGGGGCATTCTTCTCCTGCGGACCGATAGGACATTTATCTCCATGCTATTTAAACGCAGGGGCCACCTTTCCTGGAACTGCTCATAATGCATTTCACCTTTTCCAGGACGGCAATTTGTCCTTCATTAGATTCCTCGAGCTGATCGTGAGGAAAAGTGAGACGGAACAGCACAAGCAGATGCTCAGTGTGAGAAGCGCCCACCTCAGATGCCCTCCAGGCGCACTTCTTGCCACGGATGACAACAGATGGAAATGGGCTTTGTGGAAGGCGAGCAAAATCCACCTATCTCGAAGACGAGAGTTTTCTCTCTTTCTTTTCCTCCCTCCATCCTTTGCTTCTTCCCCCCTTCCCCTCTCCTCTCCCCACCTCCCTCCTTTCCTTCCCTGGACCAGGGGCCACCTGCACATCAGATATTCCCCCTGAAACACAGCAACAATTTCTATCAGCGGTGCTCTGTGCTCAGGCTAATTTCTGACTAGATCCCCAAGTCAAGAAGAAAATTAACTCTGCTTAAGTTCATAGCAGATGGCTAAAGACCAGCTAGATTCCTTCCACCACAAACACCGTATTCCCTTCCCTAGCGGGGACAGGCATAGTTATAATTTTTGCATCTGGAGGGAAGGCAAACAGTTTGCACGTAGCAACTAAATCTTGCTTGCAAATTTCAATAAACCAAAAAAGAAAAAATCTCCTCTATGTTTGCGATATATTGAACGATAGCAAACCTGCCCATGGATCTCTACACTTTTCTTCATGTGGCTGCCCACCTTGCCTGGGACCTTTCTGGCCTCTGTCTCCATGGCCCAGTCTCAGATTCCACTGCCTTCGAGTCCACTCATGCACGACTTCGATTCACAGTCACCCACGAAACACGAGGGTGGCCCCGGCTACTGTGGATGAGACATCAGTCCTACGTACGAGGAGGTTGGATGCCTTTTCAGAGTACACTGAGATGTACAGATTAAATCAAATGATGGGTAAGTGTTAAGAGCAGTGGCTGGTTCACCATGAGCATTTGACGAATGACCTATCATGGTCCCTACGACCATACAACAAAGGTATATTTTTAAGTAACGAAAAACGAATAAAAGCATAATTAGCACTCCAAGACAGGAGTGATGTGGCAATTTTGGAATTCCACAGAACCTTTCTCTGATGGATCCCCAATGATTTCTATGTACTAGTTCGGCATTTCCCATTATGTCCCTGAGGCTACGTCAGGATGGCAATATGACCCCATCCTCTGGGCAGGAAATCAGGAAAAGTCAGCCAAACTGACTGTTCCCAGCAAGAGACTGAAAATTAAAACAGGTTCACAGGTTCAGGAATTTTTATAGCTTGTGTAAATGCATGAGCACAGGGCATGAGGACAAGGTTCCTGCACGGCCAAGAAAAATGCAGTACACAGACTGTGAGCCTGGAAGGCGGCGTAGGAACACAAAGCCCTGCTGGAATGTGCAGGTCGGCTCCAGTTAGCCTCGCCCCTAAAGGGAAGCCACTCCCCGTGTGGATCTTACCCCGTCCTTCCAGTTAGGTCCCTGCTTGAGCATGTCTGCTCTTTCCCCCTCGGCCACAGCAGGTCTCACGGCCACGTGCAGCACCAATGGGGCAGGTGTGAGAAAACCCCGTGGCGTGGATATAAGAAGGAAAAGCCACTGGACTAACACTCCACCAAAACGTGTTTGACTCTGCGGCATGCCCCAGACGAACGTCAGGTGGCCTACATGTGATAGGCAGAACAATAAACCTTGTAGGAGATCATGCGGAAGAATGTATTTGTGACTCTGTAAGCAGAGATTTTTTACTCCAGCAGCCCACAAAAAATATTAACCCTGAAGGAAAAATATGGATTAATTTGGGCTCCGTTACGAAAAGGAAAATTCTGTTAACCAAAAGACACCATTAAAAGTGTAGATACCAAGTCACAGAGGGACAGAAGATACTTGCATAATATGTATTTTTCAGTAATGGACAAAGTATTCAGAATATATAAGGTACTCCCCATCAAGAGGCAAGAAAAAATAAAAAACCTGATTTTTAAAAATTCACGAGAGAATCGAACAGGCACTTCGCTCAAGATTATTCCAATGACCATTAAACACGTAAAAAGACACTCATTCTCTTAAATGGCCACTTTGGTATGTCACTACACACCCAGCGAAATGGCTAAAATGGAAAAGACCGACAGCACCAAGTGTTGGCAAGGATTCAGAGCTGTGTGAATGCTCGTAACTGTGAGCACGTGACTTCGCCCAAGCACTCAGGGAAGCTATCCGGGGTGTCTCCCGACACTGCAGACTGCGTATTCATGACCCTGAGTTCCAGTCCTACATATAATCAGAAATAAATACGTAAATCAAAAGAATATGCAGAGTGACATTTCTGAAATAGCCTCAAATTGGAATCTCAAATGCCTATCACCAGCACAATGGATCCGTAAATTGTAGCATATTCATGCAATTAAAAGTAAGTAAATGATGCTTTATTTTTATGCAGTAACAAGGATGAATCTCATAATCGTGATATTTAGCCAAAGACCCCAGATACAGAATAGCATGTAACTCATGATTCTGTTCATAGAAAGTTCAGAAACAGACAAAACCAGTCTAGGTGTCCCGCGTCAGGAGCACGGTCATCTCTGGGGAGGAGGGAGATGATGATGAGAGTGAACATGGGGTTCTGGAATGTTCCCTGTGCTCTGTACCTTTTTATAAAAGTTAGTTAACACATCCATTACCCACATTCTCAGATTTGTGAATGTTCTGTCGTGAGAACTTCTTTTTTTTTTTAAGTAGGCTCCACACATGTGAGGCTCAAACTCACGACCCTGAGATCGAGACCTGAGCTGAAAACAAGAGCCGGATGCTTAACTGACTGAGCCACCCAGGCGCTCCAAGGGAACTTGTACGATCTACTCTCCTAGCAACTTTCAAACATAGAATACAGCATTGTTCACTCGTCACTATGCCGTGCATGGGAGTCCCAGAACCTCCTCATCTTAGAACCGCAAGTTTGTGCGTGTGACCACCTTCACCAGCACCCCCACCCCCTAACCCTGGCAGCCACCGTGCTCCTCTTTGTTACTATGAGCTTGATTTTTAGATTCCACATATAAGTGGGATCATACAGTTTGTCTTTCTCTGACTTATCTCACTTAGCATAATTCCCTCAAGGTCCACCCACGTCGCCAAAAATGGCAGGATTTCCTTCTTTCTCATGGCTGAATAATATTCTGTGAGTGTGTGTGTATGAATGAACTGAAATGTGTTCTTTCCATTACACCCCAAAATATGCTTAATTAGCTCTCAGGTCAAAACAAATGTTCTCATTGACAGAGGGGGTGTATGGGGTGTGGCAGGGGATCCACTCACCCCTAAAACTCCCGGTTCCCAGCAATGGTCCTTTTCCCATGGACTGACATAGATTCATGGGGTCAGAGGGAAGCTACATTCACTGGTCTGTGAATAGCATGATTCAAATTTTTAAAAAGTAAATTGAAGATGAGTCCCTGTTGTCATTAAATTAAAATAATGAGCTAAAATTTCCCTAGTCCTGGGCCTACTGGACACAGACATGAGCAAATGGGATGAGGTCTGTGTCTGCTCCTTGGAAATGACACATGACTTCACTGACTAGGTTGATGAATTTACTCCAAACACGTTATCTGTCCTTCTTGACTACCAACTATGGAGAAATGCTGTGCTGACAACTTCAGGCCAACTGAGTTCCTTTTTTTAAATCTATTTTTTCCACGTACCAAATGCGAGACTGCTAATAAAGGAAAGCAGACTCATCTTTAAAAGTTAGCCACTTATCCTTACTCATTGGTGGGATCGTATCCAGATAGCCGCCTAATTGGTGGAGAACGTAACAGGATCATGATTACTCGGAAATCAGGAAGCCGGCAAACATGTCAACGAAGACCGTCTCCGATTCATTAACCCAACGAGACATCACTGCTCACACAGCATAGACATGGCCGATTCGCGACTGGTCATCCCAAGGGGAAAAAAGCTTGAGTGACTCTGACAACAGGAGACTCTCTTCGAAAATTCAGTGTTTCAAGAGAACAAATTTGTGAGCATGTATAATCTTGCGTTTCCGTTTATAATCATGCAGCCCAGCAAAATTAGCAAAGTTCTTGAAAATAAAAATTTATGAGTGAATGGCCACACAAGGGTTTTACTGACTGACACAGAAACAAATGAGCGACTTGAGCAGACGCTGAACCGTCCCAGGATCCCAGAGCAAACATGTCTTTGAGCCACACTCTTGGCAACCCCTCCTAGGGCCACGGTCTGATTCAGAGATCACAGCCCATATCTAATGTCATCAAAACAAGTGCTCTCTAAGCATATAACTATTTTCCTTCCACAAGTTCTCCTATAGTTCTTGGCAGCCGAGAAACTATCTGGGCTCGTTCATGGTGCTGATTCTCACTGTATATCCAAGAGTTGTGTCTCTGCTTTCCACGTTGTCTGGGCATATTTCAAAAAAATTAAAAGAAAATGTTTATCTTCATCAAAACCACGAAGATGAAAAAACTATAAAAATTTTGAGGGGCATCTGGGTGGCTCAGCTGGTTAAGCGTCTGCCTTCGGCTCAGGTCACAATCAGGGTCCTGGGATCGAGCCCTGCATGGGGCTCCCTGCTCAGCGGGGAGCCTACTTCTCCCTCTCCCTGTGCCACTCCCCCTGCTCGTGCTCCCGTGCTCTCTCGCTCGTGCACACTCTCTCTCACTCAAATAAATAAATAAAATATTTTAAAAAACGTTTTTGAAAAATAATCTCGGAAATTATAGAAAGTATTGCTTAGAAAACTCCAATGCGAACTTAAGTTTATGCTCTTTTTCATTCCAGAAAGCAGAACTCTTTATGCACCCGCACCCGCACACACACATGCACACACACCCCCCCAAACAAAACTAAACAGCGGCAAGAAACAGCTATAGGCAATGCTACAAGGACCCCGCACAGGGAACAGCAAATGTTGAAAGGACCTCCATGTGTCATGTCACTTGTAGAATAGTGTTAACACTGCCTTTTTTGATAATAGAAATAAAAGAAAAATGATCAAGTGTGTGCCTAGAATACAGATTTATATCACCAGGAGACAGATACTGTCCACAAAATTCCCACTCTTCTTGGGTGGCATAAAATATGAAAGGCAGGTGGTAAGAGATCTTGACTGACGTGAAGTCTCATGGTAAGAGTGCAGGGAACGACCCCCAGCTGAAGGGAGTGGTCGGGATGCTGGCTCAGAAGACTCGCTACGAGCTCATCTGGAGGACTGAAGGGAGGGGCAGCGAGAAAGGAAACCAGCCGCGGGCTCAGGGATCCACGAGGGTGCGGGGAGCAGCCCCGGACAGCGAACAAAGCGGGAGTAGAACCAACAGAAATACCCACATGACCCTGCCCCGTGCCGTGCTGGAGACAAGACACTGTCATTTGTGCAACAGACAGAAGGGAAGAACAGGCTTTACTGACAAAATAATAAAGAAAGAAAAAAGGAGCAAAAGAGAGAAAAAAAAGATTGGAAAACTTAGAACTGAAGATAAGAAGCTCTTTGGGGTGAGCCAGCGAAGCCAGTGGAAGCGTGAACAGTGTCTACGGGGTACAGCAGCAGCGGGATGCTTTCGCCCTTAATTCCTCACTTGGAATAACTAGTTCTGGGCTCCGACGATAGGCACGCGCATCAGTTGCAGAGGCTTGGAAGACGGATATCTGGCTGCTGAGCTGGTGGTCCGTGGGTGCTGCCCACCTGTTTTCCGTCCACCAGCTCCGGTGGGACCAGCGTGGGTCACGCACCCTGCAGCTACGCCTCCACCCACGTTCCCTGCTCAGTCGCTGGCATCGTGCTGTGGCCAAAGCAGGAGAAGGACAAGCATGTGCTCCCAGTGTCTGGGACTGGCCCAGAATGGACTCACTCTAGCGTGGGGTCCAGAGGGCGGTGGAAGGGGGGAGTCATCAGGCGACATGGGTTAGCGCACGCACAGATAACCACGGAGGTACCTTCTACCAATGTTTTTACTTTGTGTGTCTATCAATATTCATAAGCACTCGCTATATGACATATAATTTGTTACAGATATGTAAAATATATTTCATATAGCAGATGTATAATGTTCTGTAAATATAAAGGATATGTATAAAATATATAGAAACACGTCTATCAATGCATGCACCTGGATAAATCTATAGTTTTGTTTATTTTTTTAAAGATTTCATTTATTTATTTGAGAGAGAGAGCTCGCGCGCACAGAGGGAGAGTGAGAGGGAGAAGCAGACTGTCCACCGAGCAGGGAGCCCAACGCAAGGCTTGATCCCAGGACCCTGAGATCACAACCTGAGCCATAGGTAGACGCTTAACAAACTGAGCCACCCAGGTGCCCCTATAGTTCTGTTTAGATATATACAGACCCAGTTTCATTTGTTTTCAAGAGTTCTGTGCTGGCAAAAGCCTCACTTTCCTTGAAACAGCGGTATTTGCCCTATTTTCTGTTAATATGAATAGATGTGATCAGTAGGGGAAGAAAGGGATAAAGAAAGGGGGGTAATCAGAAGGGGGAGTGAAGCATGGGAGACTATGGACTCTGAGAAACAAACTGAGGGCTTCAGAGGGGAGGGGGGGCGGGAATGGGATAGACTGGTGATGGGTAGTAAGGAGGGCACGTATTGCATGGTGCACTGGGTGTTATACGCAACTAATGAATCATCAAACTTTGCATCAGAAACCAGGGATGTACTGTATGGTGACTAACATAATGTAATAAAAAAACATTAAAAAAATATGAATAGATGTGATCTCCTTTCTTGCTTTGGTTCTAGAAAGACCTTTGCCCAATTTCAAGCTTCAATATCACAGCCAAAGTCTATATTTTAAGATTGACATATTTGTGTTTTTTTCCTTGTTCTTCATTTTTTATTTTCATTTGCTTTTCGTCTTCATCTGACTGTCAATTCTAATTTTTTTTTTTAGAGAGGGAGAGCATGCACCTTTGCAGGGGGGCGGGGCAGAGGGAGAGAGACAATCCCAAGTGGGCTCCCTGCCCAGCGCAGAGCCCAGCGGGGGCTCAATCTCTGATCCTGAGATCATGAGCTGAGCTGCAATCAGGAGTCGCACCCTTAACCAAATAAGCCACCCAGGCGCCCCTAATTATTTTTTGGTATGTTTTCTTGTCCTAATCTGCTCCAAATTCTTAAAGTAAGGTGGTTTGGTTTGTTAGCTTTGTCCAAGAATGTATCATTGACATAAGAGCGCTGACTCCCTACCTTCCTTGAGGAATCTCATTTAACGGAGAACTAGCCATGGCGGCCCCTCTCCTGCCAGCACGGACACATTTTGGGAAGAAGGAGGCACATGCTTTGCATCTCCTTGACAAGAATCAGTGGATGACTGAGGGTCGGCGTGTTTGTTAGAGAGCGAGCACAAGCCTTCTAGGTAGCAAAATATATTTCTGAGTCGTGGATACGCATGTCCTCCCAGCTGAGCGAAAGCAGTTCTCCTTCCCTGGGCCAGGGAAACGAGACTGCTGCAGAAAGGACATAGGCGGAAAGGGGTGTGTCCTGCACGAGGCCTGAGAACCTCCGAGCACGGGGTGCTGCAGGTGCCACCGCTGGGGCCCAGACAGCCCACTCAGAAGGGAAGAGAAGGAATGTGGGGAGCGCAGGTGGGCGCACCCAGTCTCAGCCCCAGCTGCCTGGGCTGGTTCTCGGAGAGAAGTCGACTTTACAGAGTTAACGGCTACTTTCTAAGCAAAGGCTGTCTCTCATCTTTTTCTTATTCGAAGCAAGTCAGTTTGTTAAGATAAAAACAAAAGTAAAGGCTCTGATTTCAACAGAACTGCTTTTCCTCGGCTGTTAGCGTCCAGGCTTCTTGGGACCAGTGGGGAGAGGCCACAGCCAGGGTCCGGGACACCCAGATGGCACTCCCTCTGATTCCAGGGCCCCATGTGTCAGTGACTTCCCCTGGGGCAGGAGCTGGGGCTGCGGGTGGGCACACATGGGCCTCTCTTTCACCCCTCATGTCCTTTTCCTCCACAGCACATGGTAGACGACGCTCCTGACCCAGCCCTTGCAATGTGGGCGGTCAGCTGCGTCCTCGCTGCCGGGAACACGACCCTGTCCCACACACCCTCCACGGCCCTCTCCTTCCCTGGGAACTGCGGATTGCTGTGCACAACCAGCTCCTACAGGAGGAAGCAGCCACAGGAGGGAAGGATCCGGTCTCTGGGTGACCACACAGAGCAGACTTGCTGACCCACGCGGGAGCATGGTATGTGTCAGAAATAAGGTTAGGGTCTGCAGCTGAAACCAAACTCCAAACTCAGTGTCCCTGAGACTTGGGGGACAATCCGCCTTATGAGCAGATCTAAGGCTGCTTCGTAAAGTCCCTTCTTTCTCTAAAAAGTTGAAAATCTACTGACTGTCTTTTTCACGGGGTCAAACTCTATCTCCCCAATGTCCTATACCCTAAATGAATTAGTGCTATAATAAAAATTTACAAAAATAATTATTAAAATTGTAAGATTTTAGAGCCAGGCTAAGGTTTCCACTTCTAATAAGAAATGCACATTGTGGAAAAGGGAAAGGAAAAGAAAGGGGAAGGGGAAGGGGAAGGGGAAGGGGAAGGGGAAGGGGAAGGGGAAGGAAAGGAAAGGAAAGGAAAGGAAAGGAAAGGAGGAAAGGAAAACCCAAAAGTTACATTGCTTAACCACTGTGTGCATGGAGATCTTCCTACTCATGAATAAAAAATGTTTAGTTACAGAAGGATAATTTAAAACAACTAAATGTTAGTGACAAATAGTTTGATTTGATAAGTATCTTGGGTGTCTTTTGAGTCTAAAGGTCAAATGATGTTGGATTCAGCCTGCAGGACTTGGCACTCTAAGGAAGTGTTTTGGAAAACTTCTTGGCCAAGGGAATGTCTCCAGACACCTTCAAATGGGAACCATCTTGGAAGTCACAGCCAAGCCAGGGCTGCTTGGACAGACTCAGGCTGCCCAGGCCGAGAGAACCCAAGGCGCTAAGAGACACACACCCAGCTCCGGGAGCTCATACCTTAAAAATTTGTGCAGGTACTGGCGGCTGCAGGGTGACCAGGAGAAGACCCCATTGCGTCCTGCCAATGTAGGGGACATGATGTTGCCCTCAGACTTTTTGCACACGTTCCCTTCTCCATCATGGACCATGCCAAAGCTGCAGGAGAGAGAAATGGTTCTTTCAAAAACGAGGAACAGCGTCAACGACCTAACCGACTCCAGCAAGCGCATGTCAACACGGCGGACTCCTCCACATCTGCGTGCCAGTCAGGCAGAAAGAGAACGTCCGTACAGCCCGGTTGCGGAGCGTAGCCACGCACTCTCAGACCTTCCTGAAGAACTGCCATGTGGTCAGGTGGTTGCAAGTGCGCGCCAAGACAAAATGGATCACACGTCCAGATGTCTGCTCAGGGCCGATGTTTTAATTATAAAAAAACATTTCAAGGGGGATGTGGAGGGCAGGTCACTCGATCTTGATAAAGCTGACAGTGTTCTGTCCTGCTCTCATCTCTCTACACCCTTTTCTGCTCACCACGGATTTTCAGAATTTCCAGGTGTTTGTCAGAAACACAAACGCAGGCTCCCCAGGGGCGTCTGATGCCCCCCACAATCGGAGAACTGACCACCTGTTACAGCTCCCTGTGGGGCTGACCGTTTGTGCCCACTCACACCAAGGGCTGCCCCACCTCCTGCCAGGTCTGCACTGCTGGGGGCTGTCACAGCTGGACAGTGCTTGACCGCATTCCCTACGTCACTTTGGAGGAAGTAGCTTCGCGAAGCCCAGTGGGCGCTCTCGCTGCCTTAATCTGCAGGAATTGTTTGAAGGCACGCCTGTTCCTCCTGAGTCAAAAGCAGACCACTCTGGGCTCCAGCCTCAGCTGAGTAGAGGGGGCCGTCTCCAGCCTCATTGGCTCTTGGGGTGCTTAATAGGATCCTTTACAGATGTGCCAACTGGCACCCCCTCACTGTCACTTGGGAACACTCTAGCCCTCCGCCTGTAAGAATGCCATGAACCGAGTCGCTACATCTGTCCACCAAGTCAGCTGCTTCTTCTTCTTAACTGGCTAGAGCTTTGGCTATGGCAGCGTCTCACACTGCCATCTTCTTCTACCCTAGAAGAGCACAGCTAACGGCTCAGGAAGAACGCCTGGGGGATTTGGGAGCTCTATATGACCCTGAAGACTTCCCATGAGGGCAAACATATTCTTAGAGAGTCAGGCCATTGTTGGCCATTAATGTCTGGTACCTGCCAAATCATTGGATAATTCTTAGATTATCTTAGGTTCCACATGAGTGGGATACAGAGCAAAGGGAAAGGCAAGGGGCTAAAACAAAGAAGGGCAAGAAGGTTACTGGGTCTGGGGACATCCTGCCACCAAGAATCCCATGACAAGAGGAGGCAGGGACAGAAGACTCAGAACACTGGGAAAGGGGGCTCCAACCGTGGGCCAGGGAATCTCTGCATTTGCTGCTGAAGCTGAAAACACATTTCCCCACTTCACTGGCTTGCTTACAGAGATTTAATAGTATCGGTAAAAATAGCAACTCACACTTACGAGCACTCACTAGTGTTCAAACAGGATATTAAACACAGTAGCTGTATTTTTGAACTTAAGCCTCCCTAAAAGCCTACAAGGCAGGTAGAATATCTTGACAGCAAGACTGAGGACTGGAGAGAGCCGTGCCCACTGTCTCAGAGTCAGGACTGCGACCTGACACTCCGACATCAGAGCCCAGGCGGGATCCGGGCAAGAGCGTAACACGAGCACCACTGAAGGGCGTATCCAAGGAAATCTGGCATGCAAACATTGTCAAATTTCTGCAAAATTCCTGCTCAGTACCAAGGGTGACGCAGATGGAGTCATTTCAGCCTCCACCCATCCTCTGAAGTTCTATTAAAAGCAATCAATCAAGGCCGGGGTAACCATATAGCAGAGGAAATGTGTCATGGCTATGAGAAGGGTTCAGACTGTAATCACGTATGGGTGGCTGCCTTGGGGAGAAAATTAGGAAAACGAGGAGCAAAGTACCCTCCCCTGGTTGGCCCTTTACCTGACTGTGAAGACGACACATGCACTGTGGTCCAGTAAGTGTGCTAGGTAAATGCACTACCACTCTGCCCACATATCTAAGGACACGAAAGCCACACGGCCTGGGTCTGTGGACATGTGGGACTTACATTTTTCATCTAAGGTGTTTTCCATGATTCTATCTAGAATCGATTCTCAAACACTGCTGTGCGTCAGAAGATCTGAGAAACGTACCGCATGGCGTGGCTCCTCAAAGTCCACCCTCGTAGATTTTTTTATTTAGTAGCTTGGGAGTTAGGCTGTGGTACTTGGGTGCATCCCAACACCATAAGGTAATCCCGATGCCTGCCCAAATCTCAGCACGGCTACTTTTCAAGTTGTCTTTCTAAGTAGTACGGGGCTCATACGGTGTACCGTGATGGACGCCAGCACATTCACGTGAAAGTACTCCACAGTGATCACATTTGATAGTAACCTTAATAAAGTCAGGCAAGGATGAACAGAACACATTTTGAAGATAAAGCTGGTATCTGGCAACCAAGAAATCTAATTAGCACTCGAGTTACACAATACCAGACGTGTTCTTTGCTTCCGTGAGCCATAGTCTGTCATTCAAAGTTTTTGTCGCCCTACAGGTTGAAACAGTAAATATACTGTTTTTTTCCTACCCACTAGCTTTCAAATTTCTCAAGGACAGAGACCCTTCTTGTCCACGCTCAGCCCCAGGCCAGTACACGCACTAGCCCGTAACAGGTTCTCCGCTGATGTTGGTTGAATAAACAAAGACCGACCTTCCAGCTATAACACCCACTCCAATACCCAAACGCAAACATAATTTCAGATTAAACTGGATCTGAGAACCCTATTCAGTGTGCGATGCTTTTAGCATCTCCACAGTATGTTTTAGTGATTCGATTGCATCAGTACGTATTCCGTCATTACTGACGTTACCCGGAATGATGAACGCCCCATCTTGTTAGAGGTTGTATCGAGTATTTCGGACTGTTAGACAGCAGTAGTTAAGGAAACAAGAAACCCTTCGAAGTAACCACGGGCCCATGTCATCCGGCTGGCGAAACCACGTCCTTGGTGCTGTGATGGTGCCACAGCGGGCCTAGGTGTCGGAGCTCCGATGTGGACTTTCCAAGGAGCACAACACAACCCCCCTGAGAGGGAGAAGGCTGGCATGGACATGGCATCAGGTGGGTCTCGCGGGCCAGGGCAGGTCAAGCAACCAGAAGAGTGGAGGCTGAGGAGGGCCTCCCTCGGGGTCTTGCCTCTGTCATTCACAAGCAGTCGGATTTGAGGTAAATTACTGAAGTCACCAGGCCTCGGTTTCCTTACCTATATAATGGGGCAATAAAACCTTGCTCAAAAATTGCACAGAAGACCTGGCACCATGCATATCACAAAGGAAAATTCAGAACTTCTCTCCATTTCCTGATTCAAATATGGTCTTGCTCCAATTACTCACTACCTAGATGTTCTCGTATACAAATAGGATGTGTGTGTGTGTGTGTGTGTGTGTGTGTGTGTGTGTGTGTATTCAGCCAAAGGTCAATAGGTTTCAAATGCTTTTTGGATATGAAACAAAAACTCTTAGGAGGAACAATAAATAAAATTGGTAAGAAAAGACCCTCCAACCTGCTAGGGCTCCCTAGAGGGCTGACAGTCACTGGCTGGAGGATGTTTAAGGGGCTGCTGCCTTGATACCGCACAAGCCCTCCACTTCACGGGTGCCTCCCTGACCCCACTGCGGGGCTCAGCTTGGTAACAGCGCACAGCCTCACCATCACATGTTGGAAAGGGCATCTCACTTCTGCAGCCAAGCCCGCTGGAGCTAGGTGTGTTAGCAAGCCACTTTTGCTTCTTCTGAGACTTCCCTGGTCCTCCCTGATTCAGCCTCTTGCAATGCCTACAGCCCACACAGCCTGATCCATGCACACCATATCTATTTTGTTTTTCTGTGAAGACTCTTGGAGGGACTGAATCACTAGTCTTTTCATAGAACCCTACACAATGCTTTGCTGGCAGAATGGAAATTGTGCCCAGTGAATGGGTCAATACGTGTGAGAGAAGACAAGTGGCAGAATGATGGGTGATGAATACTTCTAAGCACAGCAAATGTGTTTTAATATTGTCTTGATGGTCTGAAACGATCATGCAAGGTAAGCATTTAAGCCTGTGTTGTATGCTAGGAATGCCCCGCTCAACGAGTACACCTTCAATTGCACCTGCACCCACCTGCCGCAGGTGTCAGACTCTTGGTTTTGCAGGGGGAAGCTTAGGTAAGAAAAGAAAAGGCAGGTCACATGGGTTGCTTCTGCTGGGCTGCGGGAGAACCCCACGGATCTGGAATCCCAGGTCTACCGTCCTACTCCTCAAATGGCATGACTTCCTTAGTACATGGGAATTTTTCAAGTGGATTCATGCCATTCAGGGGACATATTCTCCAAAACCTGTTGCTCGGCGCTCCACGTGTCTGTGCCAATTCTCAACACTGCCTCTAGCAAACCACGCATTCAACGCCAAGCGATGGAATACGACCGGTAAACTCACCCTACCCCGCTGGCTTAGGAATAGCCCTACTCAATCTCACAACCTAAAGGAGAACACACATCCTCACTTCTGGTCCTGCCCCCCTCCCTTTACAGATCCAAACTGTGGTTCTTAGTGATTCAGTGTGCAGGTCAGATTCCTCCATGGAAACCACAAGATGTCTGGACATGAAAATAACAGGACTCCGTAGAAGAAACTGGATGGACATTCACAGAGATCCTTCTTTGAGTTAAAGGTTGAAAGGCCTGGAGAAAAGCACGCCTCCAACCTCAGCAATATCCTCGGAATGTAAACAAACCTGAAGAAATAAGACCAATGTCTAAAACAGGATGTTTTATAAAGTCTGCACAGATGCATGAATACTTGTTAATTCTTAAGGCTCAGAACTCCACACCGACCACGCTTGGAGTTCCCTGCAGGCACGCTGTTTATGCTATGATGTTTGATCGACACACCAAGCGACAACTCTTCTCTGAAAAGTAATACATCTAACATCAGTGACCTGAGTAAGTGTGTTCGTTTTCCATTCAATTCCACAAAACCCCACGGGGTTAGATCACTGAGTCTTGGGACGCTTTTCCCATTTGATGTAGTTGCCACAGCAAATGACCCATTTGAAATACTCTTCGTTCATCCTTCTGCTCATCCCTGACTCAGTCTGTCCGTTTCATTCATTCACATTCGCTGAACCCTCAGTATCATCTACCTGCCAGACTTGTGGAGCAGGGAGAGAGGAGTGCCCCCCGTGGTCTCCCTGGCTTGAGCTGCAAGTGAAATCACTCTGCACATCTCATGAAGTGTTCCACAAACAGCAGGTGATACTGTTACTACTGCCGTTATTACTATTAGTACTACTGTCACCCATTCTGCCATGGGGCACACACAACTCATTTGCATATCTCCCACGTGTACTTTCTGTTTCCTCAACAGGATTGGAAGCAACTTCACCAGCAGCGTGACCTGTTCAGAGCTCCCAGTTCCTGTCTGTTGCATGATGTCCTCTTAACATCGGGTGCTCAAGAAAGACCTGATAATTTTCTGGAGATGAGGTCCATGAGGAGCGGGACTCCCCTTCATTCAAACATACAGCCCATTTCCTTCTTCTCATCCACGGCCCCACTTGCAATAAAAACAATTTTATCTTGTTTGGAAGAAATACTTTTTCCATCTAGACCCAGTCCGGGTGATGAAGTCTGATTGACTCCTAAGAAGAAATAAAAGGAGACGCTGATCCTTGCGGACACTGAGGACCGGTCTCTGATGTATCCAGTTCAACTTCGGGTACACCCACACCTGCAGCTGCACGCTCGGCCAGTCCCCAGATTCATCCGTTCACTTAATACCGAGCTGCTCAGCCCTCAGTGACTTAAACATTTCTTACCTGGATTGTTTAATTAAATTCAGGTATGGTTCAGGGGACAGCCAGAGCCTCGTGTTGTTAACATAATGAGAGTTTTTGAAGTTTTAACTCTAGCAGCCTATTAGAAATACAATTATGATTTAACTGGAGGCTTCATAAAGTGTAGGGGCAATTTTCTAAGCACTGAAAAAGTCAATCATTACCTATAATGATGAAGGGATCAGAAGCGGGGTATAAGCTTCATTTTCAGGTCATCAGTTCACACAGCCAAGTCTGCAGGGCCTCCCACGACCCTGCTACAGGCAGGTGCGTGTACGCAACCCACACTCGGGCATGAAGACGCACTCGCACGCACACACAGATGCTACGCACAGGACGAGAGGACAAGCGTGGCCTCAGTCCATTTCTACCAGGGGAGGGAGAGGTCAGTTCTGCAAAAGCTGAATCACCAACACTGGCTTTTGCAGGTTTCGTGATTTGCAAGTAAAATCAGGGTGAAAGTAAAAAATAGAAAGATGGTAATTCCGGGTTGTGCATTTTCTGGGAGAAGCCTCAAGCAGAGCTGGCGCGTAGCACGAAGACGCCAGCACTCCCACTGCTGGCGTTCACGCCGATCTGGCCAAGTCCAGGAAGTCAGCAGGTGGGCCTCGGTAAGGGAAAAATAGAGATGCCTGGGCCTGAGGCAGCTTACGGAATGATTAGCCCAAGAAACCTTACTTAAGAGTGATAGCTTCCATAAGCAATTGTTAGAAAGTGTTCGTTCTACAGGAACAATGTAACATTTTCATGTAAAAAGAGGCCAGCAAGGACAAGCCGCCTGCTGGGGCTGAGCGCTGCCCGTCCAGCACTGACGTCTCTCCGCGCCATGCCCCGGCTCACCGCGCACCCTGACGCTGCCCCCTTATGCCGGACATCTGGAAATGTGCGCGGCAGACCAGCCTCTACCAGCTCCTACCCCTCATCTAACCTGCATTCCCCAAACTCTGCTTGGCACACCAATCAAAAGACATCTCTACAAATTATAAAAGTGAGATAAGAACACAAAACTCCAGAGTAACTAGTTGACAAGAAGTGGCCTTGTTACTCTCGTACCCGATAGGAACTAACCATGGGATGAGATCAGCACAGGACCGAGTTCAGAACAGGACAAAGGAGCGCAGGCTGAGACAACTGCGTGCAGCTCCACGCATGCGTGAGCCGGGACGTGAAGGATGAGCAGAGGAAGGAGAGCGTGAATGTGGGAATTGCCGCGGCTTTAGACGGTGCACGGTGAGGCACTAAGATAACAACCTAGGAAGGGGCACCTGGGTTGAGCGCCTTTTTCTTTTTTAAAGATTTTATTTATTTATTTGTCAGAGAGAGAGAGAGAGCACAAGCGGGTGGAGAGGCAGAGGGAGAGCAGGCTCCCTGCTGAGCAAGGAGCTCCATGCAGACTGGATCCCAGGACCCCGGGATCATGACCTGAGCCGAAGGCAGATGCTTCACTGACTGAGCCTCCCAGGCATCCCAAGTGTCTGACTTGATTTCAGCTCAGGTCTTGATCTCAGGGTTGTGAGTTCAAGCCCCATGTTGGGCTCCATGCTGGGCATGAACCCTGCTTAAAAAAAAATTAAAACAACAACAACAACAAAACCACATAAGAAGTACCTAAGGGATCCATGTCCTATGGAGAATGTCAGTGACCTTCTCCCTGGATATACGTTATGCCCCTTTCAGACTTGACCTAATGAATCGGTGTTTCTATGGCAATCATCCAGTAGGGAAAGCAGCCCAGGATCTACCCTCCCACGGAGAGCACTTACTTGTGTCCAGACTCGTGAGCAATGGTGAAGGCCAGTCCAAGACCCGTATCTTCATTAATTGTGCAGCTGCGATATTTACTACACATTCCACTTATGGGCGCAAATCCTATGGGGCGTAGAGATCAAAAGAATTTACGGCAGTGTTGTTGCAATACATTGAAGAAAGAAGGTGTATCATATCCGCATATTTACCCTCTGTCCTTCAGAGAAGTGTGTTTCTCACCCTCATGCGGTGACATCTGAATGGGAAACTCTTGGACAAGCAGGGGATCTGCTCTCCGCATGGAAAACAATTCATGGCTCTATGTGGTATTCATGTTAAGGTTATAACTGGGGCAGAGTAGAAGAGAGGATTTCTGCCTTTTTATATAAAAATCTGAATAAAAAAGGACTGTAGCGAATGGGTGTGTCAGGAGGTCCCCAAGACTAGCCCAGATCCAAGGATTCCCCAGAAGGATTCACAGGACTCAGGCTTTGTCACACTCCCAGGTATAGTTTCATAGCGATACCAGAGGATGCAGGACAAAATCAGCAATGGGAGCGCATGCATGGGGGGAGGTCTAGAGGAAACCATGAAGGAGTTTCCAGAGTCTTCTCCCAGTGGAACCACATGGGATGCACCTCACTCCCCCAGAAACACAAGGCAGGCTCATTAGAGACTCAGGACCCAAGGATTTTATCCAGGGCCAATCGGATAGCAGCCCTGCCTGGCGTGGACCCAAACTCCAGACTCCCAGTAGGAAAACAGTTGTGCCACGGAAGCCCCATCATCTGTACGAGCAAGCAGTGTGGGCACAGTGAGCCAGCTCGTCCAGCAGGGTGCTGGGAAGCACCCCGGAGTCCGGGTCTCAGAGGCCAGCCAGGCCCCGCGCCATAAGCAGGCCTCTCCAGGAATAAGCAGTCACAATTAACATCTATTCGACTGAGCTCTGAGTAAGACCCCAAAAAGAAATGCAGACTCAGAAAAAATGTGCAGGAGAACCCTAGTCAATAGCACACTGTGCTCTATACGGTGAGAAGAACCCCTAAGTGCTCCCTCCAAGATACAGCCAGCCTCATGAGCATGGTAAAAAATCGCTCAGATTGGGGCACCTGGGTGGCTCAGTCGTTAAGCATCTGCCTTCGGCTCAGGGCGTGATCCCGGTGTTGTGGGATCGAGCCCCACATCAGGCTTCTCCGCTATGAGCCTGCTTCTTCCTCTCCCACTCCCCCTGCTTGTGTTCCCTCTCTCGCTGGCTGTCTCTCTCAAATAAATAAATAAAATATTTATTAAAAAAAACATCACTCAGGGGCGCCTGGGTGGCTCAGGCAGTGAGGCAGCTGCCCTCGGCTCCGGTCGTGATAGGGTCCTGGGATTGGCTCCGGGGTCCAGCCCCGCACTGGGCTCCCGGCTCTGCGGGGATCCTGCTTCTCCCTCTCTCTGCCCCTCTGCCCTCATGCACGCACACGTGCTCTCTCTCTCACAAATGAATAAATTTTAAAAAATCTTCAAAAATCGCTAAGGTATCAGTATTTATACAACAAAAGAAAAACGAGAAATACAATATTGCTATAACACCCCTGCACACATTCATAAATGTACTGTTTCTGCACAGAATGGGACACCCTTGCATCTCACTCATGGGAGAAGAAAACAGAGAAACTATTTCATAAATTAGAAGAGACAGGAACTCGTGAATCTATGAGGGACTGACCGCTCCTTGTGAGGTCATCACTTCGGGTGAATAAACGCACAAGTTTGTTCGGCCAAAGTACCCCCAGGGAAGCGCATCTGCGCTTACAGCCGTATTCAGCAGTGGCTTCCACTATGGATTTGCCACGAGGGGCAAATCCTCCATGTCCTGGGCCCCCGAGTGTGCACAGCACACACGTGCTCCTCCAAACTCCGTGGGAGGGTCTTACCCAAGGTGTCACAGGGCTCATTCTTCCAGGAACATATGTCCAGACCGGTCAGCAGGATGGCGTGGTCGTGGCGTGCGCCGTCTCTGCCCATCAGGCCGGACTGCCACTGGCAGAAGCTACTTAACGTGTGGTCCGCATGGTGGCTTATCACGAGCCCCGGCTGCACAACATGACCCCATGACAACAGAGAGAAACAGGTCACCAGGCAGTTGTGTTACTCCAACTGTCATCAGCCCGTCAGTAACTCAAATTTCAACTATGCAGATGGATCCGAATGGTCTATAAGCTGATAGACTCATTTCACGGATTAAAATCCAAAGGAGGGCGTCTTATATAAAACTGGTACAGAGTCAGGGTGGACACGATCGTTCATTTCTGTAGTTCTGCACCAGGACATGAGGGATGTGGTTAGCTGACCCTGGATGCATTTTCAATGCCCCAAGAAAGTTGACTCCCCGTGCATGCAGTGCCTGCATCAAAATCTTTGAAAACACTCTGTAAACGTATGTAAGGCAACAGAACCATTTATATGTGACTTTGCACATGCACAAAAATACACCTAGACAGCTGATTCCATAACCAGGCCGGGCAAGTGGGATTTCCAACTCTTACCATTTATCATGACAGTGTTACACTGAGTCACTTTCCTACAGAAGCAGCACGCTAACGAGAAAGGGCAGGTCAACTGGTAAAGCTCTTCTCTAGAAACCACACTGGAGCCAGAAGGAAGCTCGGCAGGATACATCCCACCGAGCCCTATACCCCACGTTCCAGCAGCGCAACAGCGAACTGTCAGAGGGAAGGCCGCCCGCGCACACGGGGAATTCAGGAGTGGGGGGTCAGGAACACCCTGCAGAGCAGGCTGCAATGAGTTATCAGAACGGTGTTACTGTTTCTTCCTGTGGCTCCCTCAGAGAAAGCCAGATTAAACAGCTCGATTCCAGGGCACCTTGAGTAAAACCTTCATGACTAGATGTGGGGTTGAAATGTGCGTTTCTCGCTCGCTGAATGTGTTTTCTCCTTCAGGGCTCATTTCGTCCTTGCGGAGGGTCAAATGCACCTAAGCCCAATGCCTGCATCCACCCGGGGACGTGCCTCGCGTTCTTCAGCAGGTGATTTCCAGGAACGCCGCATTAATCAGAGTTAACACAGGTGCACGATCAAAAGATAACCTCGCTTCTTCTCTGCAGCTTGGATGAATTCCAAGGTGAAAATGATTTCATGCAAGGAATAATTAACCTGTCACCTGAGACGCCCTGCCAGTTGAGCACCCCCCGTCCAGACGCTCACTCACACAAAGACAATGAAGCCGTATCTTCCTGACCGTTCGGGCTAGAAATAGGCTGGCCCCCGCAGGCCCCATCCTGTCCAGCAAAAGAGCAGCACCGCAGAAGCTCCCGTCTGGAGGCATCTTAGATCTCAGGAGTGATCTCAGGTTTCAGCTAAAAAAATGCTTTGTTTTACAAACAAGAGAAGCACGGCCAACGGGGGACCCTGCTAAGACATCGGCAAGGGCGGCTCACTCCTCCTGTGCGGGGCCAGCGATCAGCTGGGGCCAAGCAGAAGTGAGAGTGCGGCGTGGCTGAGACGGCCCCGTTACCTGTGCCACAAAATGTGCACATACGACCTCCCTGCGAACGGAAGTGCATGCCCCTGCCTTTACACAGGGACACTGGGACGGAGGTGCCGAGATGCTTCTATGCACTGCGACCAAGATCTAGCAGCGTGAGGGGTCTGGATGCGTGAGAGGCACGTGCTGGTTACTCCAGAACCTCTCTGGAAACACAGTCCGTGACTGAAGGTGGCAGGGTTAGTGCGGTCAGTCTCAGGAGTTAGGAGGTGACAGAGGAAAACAACAATGCCCCACAGTCAGGTTTCACTGTCGTTTTCGTCTTCTAGCAAAGAGCAGAAAGGGCTCAGTTCCTCCAGGGCGCCTGAAAGCTCGCTGTGCGAGGTGCAGAAGACACACTGTGCGCTCTGTGTCCCAGTGCGGCTCCCACCCGCGCATCTAGGGCAGCGCTTCTGTTCTATTTCCCCAGACGCCTGCCAAGAGAGTACGACGTACTGCCTCTGCACACACGCACGCGCACATGCACACACAGGCATGCACACACACACTCACACACAATTGAAAAATCATTAAAGGAACTGATAAGCAACTCATTGCATTAGACACAAAATATTAAACACTTTTTGTTCCTAAGGGAGGGAAAAGTCAAGAATCCACAGAAGGATCACATTAAGGGGAAAAAAAGCCTCACTTTGTGTTTATTTTTCTGGAGAAAAGCAGCTGGCAGATTCAAAGACAGATTACCTGTTCTTCCTCGAGAAGGATCAGACCTACAATCGCAATGTTGATGTTTCCTCCTATCGTTCCATCTTTGAACAAAGCAGACACCTGAAAAAGACAGGCATTCGTGTCAGCCCCACACGTGGTGTCACTTCCCCCGTCCCCAGAGTCCTGCCGGTGACGGCGGGTCCCCGTGCTCTTGTGACACAGCAATGCCGACTTTCTTATACCGCTAGGCGGACAGGTACAGCAAGTGCTGAATCCTCATCACGGGGCAGGCGACCAGACGGGACGCCAGCAATGCCACCCAGGTTCAGGGGTGCAGAGACAGAACGCGAGGTGTGTTTTCCAATGATCGTCATCCCAACTATTTCTCGAAACCTCACTTAGGTGACCTGGGATCTTGTCTTCCATTATCTACGTGTCTCTCAGTCTCCCAAGTGCGGCTTCGATGCCTCTCGTCGCTCCTCCTCACCACCGCAGCTGCCAATCTGGGACACAGGACGTTTTACCCAAGATGGCAGCCTACAGGGTTGTAGCTTTTCTGACTTTAGAGATAAAATGCTGTATATTCAGTATTTAAATATTAGTGTACCTGGAGACAGGCATGTCTGTAGAGCCATCTGAAATCACACATAAGCAGGCTTGCTGCACCTTCAGTATCCTCTTACAAATTTCTGGTAAACACAGACATTGACCCACCCAGACCATGCTCCCGGCTCACAGAGGGGGCTGGATTGTTTCCCCTCTTTATGGTGTTCTCCGAAGTTCTGAACACGGCTTTTCTGACTGGAGCACAGTAAGAGTGAGGGAGTCATCACAGATACCATATTTCTCGCACGTGAGACACAAACGCACACACCCTGTTAGGGGCAATGACACACGTGGCTTCAACAAGAAGGACTTTCCTACCATGTTGAGTATGGTCAGCACGTAGGTGGTGATGTTTTCGTGGCCATGGTTCTGCATCATCTTCCTGTCGACCACCACCAACGTCTCCACGTTCAGCTCTTCGTTCCTGTGGGACTTCAGGAGAGAGCGCTTCGGCCGTAAGCAAGACACGTATTCGTCAGGCAGGATGAAGAGGTCGTCCTCGGGAGGCTTGGGCATGTCTGTGGAGGGGGTGTTCCGAGAACAAACGAAAGCCCAAGTCATCACCCCAAACCAGCGGTGGAACTTGTTACATAGAAACTGGATTTTCAAAATGAATGTGCATGTATGAACCATATAACCCTTAAGAGTTTGTGATACAGAACTTGGACCAAAGTGGAACCTGAAATGTAAATAAAGTTCATATAAGGTACATGTGATGGAAACCGTCACTGGATCTACCTCTGTGTAATTTTGTCCTGATTTGAAACAAAGAGAGAGGACCTAGGCTCCCATGTTCTAGCCGCAGAAGCACAAAGCTCAACGACCACTGGCAGAAGGATTCGTGGACCGGGCCTGGGCAGAACGCGTACTGGCAAAGCCGTGGAACCACCAAGGGACACACCACAGCTCCATCTTGCCTCGTGTGCTTATTTGAAAGATTTCCATGGCCTGATTCTTTTTACAGCTGATTCCCGTGTCTGGATGCATAAAGGGTTTGTCTGTCGTCTTTCAAATGGGTTAAAAACTACGTGACACAGATCCACTTCACGGCAGAGCTGAATTTCCTAGAAAGCGCCCTATATATTTACCTCATTTCATTACAAGACAAAATATACCCTGTCCTCTTGGAGCTATTTAAAAGTAGTTTGGGCATTTATAATCGGTTAGTTAACACTATGTTAAAGACACTTAGGTTGAACGGATGCCTCCGAAAAGCTTTTCACGTGAAAGTGGACTTCAAATTACCCAGATTCAGGGGGCACTAATTCAGAGCTATGACAACTCTGTCCACGGACCGTGCTGCCAGAAGATGCTATCTTGTTTGACGGGTACCCACATCCGGTGCACTTTATCTCTTTGCTAAAATACTCTGCAACCTAAATGAACCCTGTGGAGGATAATAAGGGCTCAGGCAAAGTCTTTAAAGCACTCCTCGCGTGTCAAGGACTCAATGCAAATGCAGAGACACGACTCTACCCTAGGAGCCATCTCTCTACACGCTCCGGGGACGAATGGGGCCACCGAGGCACAGGGAGGGAACGGCACTTGCTGCGCCCCTCCCTAGAAAGGGTCAGAAATGGGTGTCCAATTCAGAGTCGTTGGTACAGCTTCACCCCTGATTTTAAGCAAATCCATCTGCCTGTGATGGTCCCTTCCCACAGGTGCCTAAACACACCCCCCAAAATGCCCATTTTCTGAACCAGGGACTCCAGTGGGAAGAATCTTTGTACTGTGAACCTCACAGAGCCAGAAGGCTGGGATTCCTCCAGGGTAGTGCAAAGCCCCATAAACAGCATGGAAATATCCACGCACGAAGAGCAGAGGTCTCGAGAATTACAGGCTTCAGCCGAGAAGCAGCGTGCACCACTTTTGCCAATCACGCGGGCCCCGGCCACACACACAACTGCCGTGTGCCCAGCAGGGAAGGGACAGAAATCTCTGGCAAACCAAACCGCAGCACACAGATCACTAATGTCTTCCAAGAGGCACTTTGTGGCGCTTTCTCAAGTCTGATTATGACTGCCCGGCCCTGTCCCCTGCCGCCGACCCCTCTGCTGCTCCCTGTCCATGCAGCCTCAGGCGGTTGATGCCGACACCCTGGGCTACACCCGTCCTACCTCTGTCTCCCTGACTCTCTCAGACTCCTGTTCGCCTCCCTCTGTTCCCAGTCCGTTCTTCCTGCTGCTGACCAAGCCCCTGACTTAGTCGGTCTGGGTTTGAGTTGTTCACATGATGCAGCACAAGGCTTTTATTTACAGGACAGTGTGAGATCGGACGACACACAGGTGCTGACGGTTTAGTGGTACTTGCTGTTGTGCTCTAAGTACCGAGTGACCACCGTCATTCACTCTCTTCCCCTGCAACACGACCGCCTCTATTTTAGGGTGCTGGATACAGCAGCCAACGAAACCGGCAGGGAAAGAAGGGCTGGCAGAAGATGGGCTCATGGGGGGAAAGTTTAATCCATACAGAGTTGCTGGAGGCAAAGCTGAGGGACGTGAGAGAAATTCCAGAAAACACTGACCTCCCATTCCTGAACTGTAAGAGGCTCCCACATAAAATGTGACTATCACATCGCCTCCTAAGTGTTCACGACACAACAAAGGACTTCCACAAAGCGCTGGTGATAAATCGTAGGTAAATTCGGTCATGCCTAGCCTGTCCTTTTGATGTGGTGGAGTACAGTGTATAAATATGTATGGAGATAAATTACCTCGCAGAAAACTATGTGGGCTTTCATAAATCCAGACCTCGAAACGATAGAATTACCGAGCAGACATGCCAGGTTCTTTCGAAGACATCCAGTGGATTCTGCATTTCTGGGCAGTATGTCATTTTATCTGCCCAGGGAACGGTTCTTTTAAACAAAAAAACCTACCATGATCTGTCCATCCACCGTGAGAGACGGTGCAGACTGAACACAGACGATGGAATCATCACGCCAGTTTAGCAAAGACGGTCTGGTCATTCCACCTCGTGGGCAGACTACTCTGAAGAACATTTAAAACATTCCACGGGCTTACATAAATGTCCGAATGGGTAAATGCACAAAAAGAATCGCCCTTACATACATTTCTTGCGTCTTCCACAGAAATGCTGCTTCGGTGGGTGCCGGAGGTTGGTGCCGCCGTGCAGGTGCGGATTCCCCAGCTCCCGGTCCCTCTCGGTCATGACCGCCTGGGGAGCCCCCGGCGCCCGCACTTCCGCTGATCTCTTATACAGTATGTGGGAGGGGGGCCCAGCCCCCGCGGGGTCCTGCAGTCTCCCCACTAGGTGGGAAGGAAGCGGCTTCAGGAAGTAATCTCCTTCTTGGGTTCTTATCATGCCAGACTGGAAACAGAGAGGAAGAGAGAAAATGCGGTTATACCTTCTGACCAGAGGTCGCCCCCTCTCCCGGCTTCACCTCTTTCTTACTCCTTCACAAGCGCGCGTTCCCTCCAACGCCTGGGCTGGGAATGAGCACCCGGAGACCCATCAATGAGTCTTCGCACCTGCATCTGCTCGGGAAGGTCTGCGTGCAGGTGTTCCACGACCTGACGCCAGGAGCAGAGGGCGCTCCTGGTACACTAACGGGGGAATTCGGACCACAGGATGGAGGAGAGAGCTCAAGTACACAGACGCAGACGTCAGTGTGGGCGCCGGGGAGGCCCCACACAGGAAGAGAACATTTCAACCCTGACAGAGTCTTTTGCACGACTCCTTTCAAACTTGAGTATTTTGCAACACTCGGTATAAAAGTGTTACTTAAGATGAATCCGGAAGAAAGCACAAGAGAATTTACTGAGGGTGTCAGGAAGGTCTTTCTCAGCAAGGTATCATGGAAACAGGATAAAACTAACCCATAAAAACACTAAAAATGTCTGCAGTGTGCCTCTGATTTCAGAGCCCGAGTCTGACTCTCACTTGGAGGGGGGGGGCTGCTGCTGTGTGTCCCTGTCCACCAGATGCGGTTCCGTGCTGGGCTGGGCCACCCCGTGTGAGTCTGCGTATCTGCACGCGGTGGGATGACGGGCTTGGGGAAGCCCTTCTTAGATCTCGGGACAGGGACAGACACAACTCTCAGGAACAGGAGGGTTGGGGGTGGGAGAGAAAAAGCTTATTGGATGTTCAGAGATTAAGCATTGGCCTTGGAGTTCCTGCTGGTGGGGCAGAGGGTAAACGTGGCATGTTATCAAGGAAGCCATCAGCACCATGGGGGGTAGACCTCCTGGGGCCCAAGTACCACCTGGCAGGGGAAAGGCCGAATACCTGGGATTCACGCCCTGCATCCCAGAGGGGTAGCCGGCACCTGCCACACAGTGCTCTACGTGAGTAACTTGGGCATCTCCGTGTCCTCTAGAATTCTACCAGCAAAACTCCTGTAGGACCTCGCTTGAAAGTTCACAGTGCTATCAAGGAAGAGACAAGCGTGGAAGGACAGAACAGCTGGAGCCAGTAAGGTTTCAACCTTTTTGCATTTAAACTAACCCTGGATAGCATGAGCACCCTTGTGTAATAACACGACCCAAAGAGGTTCTCCACACTTTTGAAAGTAATCAGTTCAAGTGTTAAACTAAAAAAAAAAAAAAAAAAAAAAAAAAAAAAGAATTCATTTTTCACCTTAAAAGAACCTTTCCTGATAGGTAAGCTACTCCTTGCCTTATTAATCACCTCTTGGAAGACCATCAGCTCCTGGGGAACGTGGAGTTGGTGGCATTCGGCATGCCTCTCTGGACCCCCAGCCGGGTCAGAGAGCGGCCGGGTGAGTCCACTGCCCCAGCCGGCACAACCAACTCCAGGAATGCTCCCAATGTGACCTTCAATAGTTCACTCAGCCTCTCTGTGCTGTGCTGCCCTCGAGGAAGTGGAGATTAGGCTCGCTGCTTATCATGAGTTTGTAGGACTTAACAATGAATGTATTTTAAAAGCACGACCCACAGAAAGCATGCAAAAGAGATCTGCTTCCACACCTAAAACTCTTGTGACCTTTGGCAGCTGTTCCAGTCCCAAAAGTGACCCCCTCGCCCAGGTCAAGGCTCCGTTGTAGGTGCCTGGGGCTGAGAGGACCAGATCCTTGGGCAAAAGAGACCTGCTGCAGCTGGAGGGCTTCCTAGGTGTCATTAACAAAGTAGTCAATCCCCGATTTCATTAAATGCAGAGAATATAAAACTGATTAAGACTGATGCTTTGATTTCCTTTACAATCAACAGACACTAAAAAATACAGAAAAAGGAACTCTGTTATCTTGCTGCATCATTAGTTTGCAAGCGTACTTAAAAGGGTAGATAAATCATGGAAGATTAATGTTGTCTGCTTATTAAAGCTGTTCTTTATTGAACCAAGACTATTTATTTGGACACTCATCAATGTCCAGTGCCCTCCTGCCCACACAAGCCACCGGGATGTCAGCTGGTGGATTATTCACCAGGCTTTCAGAAAAAGGCCAGTGTCCTCCCAACTTTGCAAAGGAGCTCTCCCGGGGCCTGGGTCTCTCCCGGCCAGCTCTGTAAATCATTGTACATAGGGAAATTCATCTAACACTTGTATCGCATTTGCAAGGACGGAAAGAACACGGGCTAGGCTAATGCTGAGGCAACACTGTTTCTTGCTCGGCAATGCATGTGAAGGAAACGTGGAGGCTCCCAGTAGGATAACTGTGGTGAGCCATTTTATTCACAGTTAAAACTTGCTGGATTTCCACAGACGAATCAGTTAAACAGAATACACAGCTACAATAGCATGAAAGTGTAGCTGACACCACAGGAGGGGCTTCGGTTAGGAGGAAGAAAGAAAATCATGCAATAAATGACCCTGAGAAAACTGGTCAGCTCTTTGGAAAAAACAAATCTAGGTTTCTTCTTCATTCCATTCACCAAAATAATGGCCAAAGGCAGCAAAGAACCACAAAAATTAAAAAGACCAAATAAAATATATATTTGTAACTTTGGTGTAGACGCTTGCAAATGAAACAGAATCAGGAAGCCGTGAAGAAATGGATTGATAAAATTGGGTAAATTCAACACTGAATATGGCTAAAAAGCAAGTCAGGGTGCCTGGGTGGCTCCGTCGGTTGGGCGTCTGCCTCTGGCTCAGGTCATGATCCTGGGGTCCTGGGATCGAGTCCTGCATTGGGCTCCCTGCTCAGCGGGGAGTCTGCTTCTCTGTCCCTGCCCTGGCTGGTGTTCTCTCTCTCTCTCTCGCTTGCTCACTCTTTCTCTCTCTCAAATAAATAAATGAAAAATCTTAAAAAAAATACCATCGAGTCAAATGACAAGTTAGGGGAAATTCTTGAATGCAAATGACAAAAATTATGACCCTTAAAAACAATCCATAAAAACTAATAAAAAATAAAGAAGTAATACAACTTAAAAAAAAAAGGAAAAGGAAAGAAACAAAATAGGACAAATAAGAAAAAGGCAACTCATAGGTGGGGAGAGGTTTATATAAAAAAGGTTTGATTTTACTTTCAATTTTAGCAAGAAGATGAAAACCACGATGAGAAGCAGTGTCCCGTCTATCCTGCTGGCTGACCCTCTACAGCCAAGATGTGAGGAACATTAGCAAATTAGTAAAGTACTTCTGGAAAGAATTGGCAGTGTCTCTCAAAATTGTAAATACATGTACTTTTGACCTAATAATTCTGTAGCTAGTAAGTTACCTCAAGAAAATTCTAACACATATACACCCAAGATATGGAAAAAGATGTTTATCATAGGAAAAATAGATAAAATAACCCCCCAAATGAGAACTATTTGAAATGCCCCTGATGAAAGACAGGTTATCTAAATGAGACTGCTGTGTATTGGAAATCAATGTCAGCATTTGAAAACAATTAGACAGTTACTGATATAGCATTAGATCCAAATTTATTTAGTGAGAAAAATAAAGTGCAGAACATAGTGATATTAGTCAATGCTTTCTGTAAAAAAAGAAGAAAGTTGGTAGGTTTATCTCGATATGTATCTATTTATAAAAATTGTCCATAAAATGGAATATTACTTGGCTATAAAAACGAATGAAATCTTGCCATTTGCAACATGGATGGACCTAGAGGGTATCATGCTGAGTGAAATTAGCCAGGACAGAAAGACAAAGGCCATATGATTTCACTTGTGTAGAATCGAAGAAACAAAACAAATGAGAAAATGAAAAACACAAACAGACCCATAAATACAGAGAACATACGGATGGTTTCGAGAGGGACAGGGGATGGGAGGATGGGCACAATGGGTGAAGGGGAGGGAGGGTGACCCAGGTTTCCAGTGATGGAAAGAATGAGTCACAGGGGTGAAAGGCACAGCACAGAGAATATAGTCACTGGAATTGTAAGAGTGTTGTATGGTGACGGTGGTGCCACACTTGTGGGGAGCGTAAACCCCAGAAATGGAGAATCACTACACTGTACACCTGATGCCAGTGTATCATTGCGTGCCAACCATGCTTCAATACATAAAAATTAAGGGGTGCCTGGGTGGCTCAGTACGTTAAGCATCTGCTCAGGTCATGATCTCAGGGTCGTCAGATGGAGCGCCGTGCCGGGCTCTGCGCTGGGCACGGAGCCTGCCTAAGATTCTCTCTCTCCCTCTGCCCCTCCCCATCTCCACTTCTATAAATAAATAAATAAATAAATAAATATTAAAATAAAAATAGAAGCTGTCCATAAAAGTGGCATGAATCAGAAAAATCAAATGGAAATGAGGAAGAGATATATAAATGTCTAGGCACAGAGTCTCTTTCTCCTGCAATGGTACACAGCCTCATCACACTGGTTCCGAAAGTACCTCGGGGGACTCCGCGAGCCCTCTACAAGAGAGTCAGCTATCAACCAACACATAAAAACGTGATTCAGTTCAGTAGAAAAAAAGGCATTTCATTTCCCAATTTAACTTTACCCTCCTCTGTGTTTTTTCCAAAAGCATCATTTGTTTGGGGAAATATTCTACACATTTTAGTCTTCTTAGTGATGTTTCAGACACACGAGTCAACTGTAACTTTTATAGAACTTTTACAGAAGCCAAACTCTGCGTTTTATTTCCTTATAACCTCAGGATCAAACATGAACCCGCCCCAGGTCAGTCCCTCCCTCGTCATATGCCCGAGACCACAGGAAGTCTTGCTGCGTGATTATTTGAGATGTTTTGAAAATTGAAATTCACCCAAAATCTAAAAACCTAACAAACCAAGAGGTTCTTTCTCCATGAGATGTCGCACCTGCTTCTTTTTTTTTTTTTTTTAAGATTTTATTTATCTACTTGACAGAGATAGAGACAGCCAGCGAGAGAGGGAACACAAGCAGGGGGAGTGGGAGAGGAAGAAGCAGGCTCATAGCAGAGGAGCCTGATGTGGGGCTCGATCCCATAACACCGGGATCACACCCTGAGCCAAAGGCAGATGCTTAACTGCTGTGCCACCCAGGCACCCCGCACCTGCTTCTTTTGACCTTTATCCCTACTACGCTTGGCCTGGGCCCTGGGCTTCTTCAACCCACTTGCCTGCAAGGACAAGGGGTCTGACGCGCTGGTCACAGGAATCACCCACCATCCTCAATGCACGTAAGTCCAAGCTTCAAAATGTAGCCACTCAGTCAGCTGTAAAACTGGTCCCTGGTCCCCTTCCTATTGCTCCTCTGTCATTTCGGAAGACTAACATTTTGACACTTGGCACTTTGCTAAAGGTTAAAGCTACAAACCAGGTTATTAGTTATGGCATCTGTCCCAATCATCATAATCCACCAAGAGGACTGAGCCCAGGTTTCTCCCAAACCCCATTTCCTACCACAGTGCTGTCAGGTCAGATCCCTGTCCCCGAGCACTTGATGTCTGTTGTCAGCCGGAGGTTGACTGGGGCCCACTGAGCACTGACTGGAGGCTGATTGGAAGCTGGCTAGAGGCTGGTGGGAGGCTTATGGAGGCTGACTGGAGGTTGACGGAGGCTGACTGGAGGCTGACCGGAAGTTGATGGAGGCTGACGAAAGCCTGGTGGAGGCTGATGCAGGCTGACTAGATTAGGCACAGAAGGGTGGTCTTCCAAGGAAGAGAATTTTTTTATGACTTTCCCTATTTGTATGATGCAAAAAAATACATCCTTCATTGACTTTTCTCTGGATCTTGTGACCTGGACAAATTGGGCCAGTGTGACAACTAGCAGAGCAGGACAAGGGCTACTTGGTCAAGTGCCAACCACCTACACTCCCCACACACCTCACCCCTCACAGGAAGGGTGAGCACCACTGTGCACACCTGTGCCTTTAGCCAATCAGGCTTTGGGTGAATTTATTTATTTTTTAATCAATTTTTTAAAGATGTATTTATTTATTTATTTGACAGAGAGAGAGAGAGAGAGAAGAGCACAAGCAAGGGGAGCTACAGACAGAGGGAGAAGCAGAGCTCAATGTGGGACTCAATCCTCATGACCTGAGCTGAAGGCAGATGCTTAACCGACTGAGCCACCCAGGCGCCCATAACTTTGGGTGAATTTTATAGCAGGAGGAAGGAGGGGTATGATTTCAGAGGGCAATTTAAGAATGTACTGTGATTATCCCTGGCTATTCCAAATGATCAATGACACTGAATTTATTTAAGACCACTCCTGAGTCTTCATGCTTCTTGTCCACTATTAGAATCAGTTCTTTTTGTTTTGAAACCTTATTATGGAAGTTTTAAGGGTTCAATAATGCAAATGCCCACCTTTCAGCCCTTGTCCTCAAAATGTGAAGAATGCTCATATTTTTGTATTTTATGCTAAGTTTAATTTCCTCCAACATTAAATTACCAATATATCCTGCCTTCCTATACAACGGAATCTTAGTGGTGACATAACTTATGAATAGAGCTCAGACGGAAATGAGACTTGTTCTTCCAGTAGCATCCCTGCTGACAGACTGAACCGGCCGTGCTGGTGGTAAGTGCTCCTCACTTCTACGGTTTCTTCAGCGTGGCGGTACGCAGGAGCACGGAGCTCCTTGCCCCTCGCTTGTTCCTCTCTAGGGAGGGAATAACTTGTCTGTGAGTCTGGACTCAAAACCCGGCATGCGTGGTACAGCCCTTTCCACTCAGGACACTGCCCACCACCGGAAGCTGGCATCCTCATGGACCCTGGTCATAGGAGCAGCTCAGCTGCCGGTAGGTGGCTGCCCTGGTGGGTGACTGCCAGGAACCGAGCATCTCTTGCACCTCAGTGCATGGGTCTACACTGGGGCCCACTTCTGGAAATCCACCCACCTGCACAAATATCCCACTTTCTCCAAAACGGATTTTATCAGTAATTTTTTAAAAGGATACATAGGCGTACCATTTGAGTTACTCTTTTTGTTCGTATTCTGTAATTCATTCAGAACACAGAGCGTATGGAAAGGGACGGTAAGCGGTCAGGGAATAGAGAGTTACTGACCGGGCCTCCTCAAAACCCAGTATACTTCATCTGCTCTCAGGTAGCTCATGAATTAGCAGAACACATATTACGTACACTATTAGGCACACAAATACATATGAAATAATCGTTACTTTGTCTTGGGCTCCACCTATGTGGCAGGTAATGTGCTAGGTGTTTTGCTGTATATTATTCCTGTTATAGTAACAAACATATAAAGGGAGAATTAATATTCCTATTCAAAGGAAAGGGACATTAAATTTTTTAAAAACTGCCCAACACCGTGGACCTAGTAAGTGGGCTAGCTAAGATTAATATTCAGTGTGAATGACTCCGATATATACACGCCCTTGCCAACACCTCAGTGAGCCCTCTCTGCACCACATTAGTGGTATTCGCCAGCGGCATCCTATGGCCCTTGGAGAATAACACTAGTGATGGCGGGAGCTGAGAGTGAACATGGATTATTTGTAAATGTATACTGTAAACTCTAGGACAACTAAAAACATTAAAAAAAAAAAGAAACATAGGTTATATGCTAAAAAGGGCAGAAAATGGAATCATATAACATGCTCATTTAAAAACACAAAAGGCAAAAAAAGAGTAGAAAGCAAAAATAGGAGCAAAGAACGAGGGCATCAAATAGAAAACAGTAATTAATGCACTCGATATTAGTCCAACGACATCACTGATCACTTTGAGGGTCAGTGGTCTAAATGCATTAATTAAAAGACAGATTGTCAGGATGGATCCAAACACAGGACCCACCATGTGTCGTTTACAAGAAATCCCCTTTACATATAAAGGCACATATAGGTTAAAACTAAATGGATGGGAAAAATATACCATGTTAACAATAATCAAAAGGAATCAGGCATAGCTATATTAATTTCAGACAGAGTGGACTTCAGAGTAAAGAAATTTAACGGGGATAAAGAGGGACAATATGATAAAGGGGTCAGCTCTCTGAGAAGACATAGCAATTCTTCACATGCAGGCACCTAACACCACAGCATCAAACTACGGGGGCAAAAACTGATAGAACTTCAGAAAGAAAGAGACGAATCCACGCTCATGGCTGGAGACATCAGCACCCCTCTTTCTGAAACAGTGAGGTACAGCAGGCAGAAAATCAGCGAGGACACGGCGAACTCTGCACACCATCCATCACGTGGATATGAGACTTCTGCACACGACTTCATCCAACAACAGCAGAGTGTGCACCTTTCTCAAGCTTGCAGGGAACACTCACCAAGACCGACCACATTCTGAGCCATAAAGCATACTTCAAAATACTGAAAAGATTAGAAATCATACAATGCCCATGCTCAGACCACAACAGAATTAAAGCAGAAATCAGTAAAAAGAAGATAATTAGAAAATCTCAAAATATGTGACGATTAAACAACACATTTCTAAATAACACATGGATCAAAGAAGAAATTCAAGAGAAGTTAAAAAAATTGTGAACTAAATTAAAATGAAACACAACTTATCCAAATCTGTGCAATGCAATGAAAGCAGTGCTTAGAAGGAAATATCCAGTATTGAATGCATATATTAGAAAAGAAGAAAGATCTAAAATCAATAATCTAAATTTTCACCTTAGGAAATAAGAAAAAGAAAATCAAATCAAACCCAAAGTAATTAGAAGAAAAGAAATAAGAATTAGAGCAGAAATCAGTGAAATTAAAAACTGAAAATCAATAGAAAATATCAATCAAACCAAAACCTGTTTCTTTTAGAACTGGTGAGATAGACTCATGCTGCACTTAGAGAAATTCCAAGTCCTGGATGCTTTCCTTCTTAAAAATAAAGAAGATGAGGGGCGCCTGGGTGGCTCAGTCGGTTAAGCTTCTGACTCTTGATTAAAGGTCAGGTCATGATCTCAGGGTTGTAGGATCAAACCCCGAGTCGGGCTCCACGCTCAGCACAGAGTCTGCTTGAGGTTCTCTCTCTCCCTCTGCCCCTCCCCCGGCTCACACACAAGTTCTCTATCTCTCATTCTCTCTCTCAAATAAATAATTAAATAAAAGCTTTAAAAAAAATAAAGAAGATGAGCAAACTAAGCATTCACTCAAGAAGTTGTTAAAAACGCCATGAATGACCAACTACAAACTGGAAAGCTAAGTAAAAATAAATAAATAAATCCAGAGTATATGAATTAGTAAATAGTAGAACAACGTGATTATTCAACCAAAGAAGTTAGTAAATCAAGACTGGGCTTTGGAACAAAATGAGCACATCTCGTGAAAACCCAATGAGAATGCAAAAGGTCAGGAAAATAGATAATACGGGATGGAGCACATGTTTATAACAGGGGATCAAACTTCTCTCGGAGATTAAAGGTCACTGTAGCACGTATTCTCAGATCTCATTAGCGAATTTGTTGTTACTATTTTTTTGTGTGTTCTTCAATTTTATGAGATATTTCAGATTAATCTATTACAAGCAACTAATGAATCATTGAACAGTACATCAGAAACTAATGATGTATCAAAAGTTGGCTAATTGAACATAATAAAACATTAAAACATAAAATAAAATAAAAACAACTTTCAAAAAGCAAAAAAAAAAGATCTAGTACAAGGATTTAAGTTTCTATTAGAGGGGAAACCTATACGTGTGCTGTCCAAAATGGTGACCTCTAAATTTTAATTAAAATGGAATAAAATTTTAAAAATTAAAAAAAAATATTCAGTTAAAAAATTCAGTTCTCCAATTGTTCAACAGCTGCACATAGGTATTCAAATATAAATTTAAATAACGTTAAAATTTTAGTCTTGCAACGACTCAGTAGCCACATGTGACTGCTGGTCACCATACTAGACAGCTTTGGTATTTTTTTTTAAGATTTTATTTATTTTATTTTATTTATTTATTTGACAGAGAGAGAAAGAGCACAAGCAGGGGGAACAGCAGGCAGAGGGAGAGGGAGAAACAGACTCTCCCCTGAGCAGGGAGCCCGACATGGGGCTCTACCCCAGACCCCAAGCTGCAGTCAGACTCTTAACCGACTGAGACACCCAGGCACCCCAGCACAGGGATTTCTATCATGACACAAAGTACGACTCCAGAACAACTGGTAATAAGCAAATCTTCAGGAACTTACTTTTTAGGACTTGTTTGCCAGATACATGAGAGGTTGCTACAACATTTCTTTATGGTACCGTGTAACATACAATTAGGAACAATCTTACAAATCCACTAACATCTTTATAAAACCAGCCCAGCTGAAATATTCAAACCACGTTATCTTAGATTGCTTAGTAAGATTACTTGTGGTTGATACAAAAATATCTGAACTAAGAACAACTCAAACTAAAATTCTCAGATTCTGTTTCTGTACATTCCCAAGACACAAAGAAATAGTTAAGGAAAATCATTGAGTCAAGGCATTGGATACAGTGCTGGTACTCAATGCGACCAAAATACCATGGATTAAACGTTATAATAGATTCCCTTACAGAGCTTATAACATGCAGGCGTGAATTAAATTCCATGGGGGGAAAAGCTCACAGTCCTTCTCATCCAAGGAGTGTACAATAGGTTTGTTCATTCATTCACTCATTTCATTAATTCAATGAATATTTGTCAATTGCCTATTATGAACCAGACACTCTTCTAGACAATCCAGATACAACTATGAACAAAATAGACAAACACGACAGCTTCCTTGGAGCTTACATTCCAGTGTAGGGATGAGGGGGGAAATACACAGTCAACATCAAAAATCATAAGAAGTTAAAAGGCAATGTATCAGTTCTTCCAAAATTGATCTATCAATTTAATGCAATTCCAATGAAAATTCCAGCAAATTATTTAGCAAATATGAACAACCTTGAGCCTGAAGTTTATATAGCATGGCAAAAGACCCAGAACACCCTAGTCAATATTAAGGGGGAAGAAAGTCTTGGGCCTGACCCTAGCAACTTCACGGCTTCCAATAAAGCTGCAGTAATGAAGTCGGTGAGCTCCTAGAGAAAGCAGAGACAGACGCATCCATGGAACAGCTTAGGAAGCCCAGAAACAGACCCACATGGGCGCAGTTAACTCATCTCTGACAGGGAAGCAAAGGCAACACCATGGAGCAAAGACAGTTCTTTCAACAAATGGTGCTGGAACAGCTGGACAACCGCATGTGAAGAAATCAATCTAGATACACACTATATACATCTTGCAAGAATTAACTCAAAATGGATTACAGACCTTACTATAAAATGCAAAACTATAAAACTGCTAGAAGATGACCCAGGAGAAAATCTAGATGACCTTGGGTATGAAATGACTTTTTAGATACAACACCAAAGACATCCATGAAAGAAAAAAAAAGAGAGAGGGAGGGAGATTTTAGCACTGTCGATCAAGATGGCAGGATGTATTTCGAAAGAATGGGGACACCGTGTGGGAAACCACAGAAGAGAGGAGGCAGTGGGCAAACCTCCGTGCTCGCTGGGAAGGAAAGACCAACAGGTCAAGGGCAATGAGCGGAAGTCACAGCGGAGCCGGACAGCCACTGATGGAGTCGTCGGGGTAGAGAAGTGGGTCACAGTCACGGTGCGGGGTGGGCACACGTGTTTCTCCTTAGACGTCATGGGTCCCCAGGGAGTTGTCACCTGTGTCTGCAAGCCACGTTTTCTGCCCACACTCAGTCCCTCCCCGTGCATGACTCAGTGGCGCCCTTTGCTCTGCACCACAGGCTGCCCGTTCGGGGCGGTTCCTGATACTAGCTTATCAAGCAGACACTGAGCCCATGCATTAGCTGTTCTCCCTACTTGACCCTGCCCCTGGAAGTATCTCTCTCCCCAAATGGACTTCTAGTCCCTCATGATGGTGCCCCTTCAGCTCCAGGCTCCAGGCTGGTCACATCCTATTTCTGTTAGTCATATTAAAATTGGCTATATTAATTATTGATCACCTACCATGGCCCTGCCTAGGTTCCAAGAACTGGAGGCTGTATCATTGTCAATTACCCTCAGAACAGACTTGTAAGGCAGGGATTTGGGGGGATACAGAAATAGAGCTTGAACACCCCAAATGTCCGTCCAGGGGTGAAGAGATAAAGCAAGCACAGCACGGGCTCCCCACGTGGAGATGCTGATCAACACGGTGGGTCCACGCACGTCATGCGCAGTGCAAGCCGCCACAGCAAATGACCCGTATTGTGTGAACCTGTTTCTAAGAAACGTGTGGAACAGGCAAAGCTGTGATTCGGAAGCAGATCAGGCTGTGGGCTGGGACGGGCGCGGGAGGGACGGCAGGTGGCATGAGGGTCCCTGTGGGGCAGTGGCGGAGTTCACAACTGGGTCCGCGCTGTGGACGTGCTGCCCCACCGTCTATCTGTTAAACACTCACGGGCCTGCACACCCACTGTTTTGTTTGTGGTAATGTTTTGTTCTGCAAACTAGACCTCAGTAGAGCTTTTCGAAATGCTACAAACCGACCTCCGTGAGTCTGTCCTGAGTGAGGGCTGGGCCAGGACACCGGGCTGCGGGACGCGGCGGGCTGAGGACACGGTCCACGGGTTGGGGGATTGTTTACCCACATATCCAGCCATGGTCCTCAAAACTTTCTGTCCCTGAGAATCCTCTGTGTGGCTCATGGAAACCTGTGCCCTCCTCCCCAAGCTCTGAGTCAGCAGGTCTGGAGCAGAGGGGTTCGTGTGTTTGAGAAGAGTCACACACAAGGCCCATACCCCCCTGTGCGCATCCATCATCTCTGACGGCAGCCCGGCTCTCAGGGAGCAGGACAGACACGCCCCCGTGGGATAACGTGGTGGGACATCTCCCAGACAATAAAGCACTTGCGAGGATACTGCTGGAATTTGTGCTGAATTTGTTGTACCTGAGTCCCCTCATTTTCAAGCCAGAGGCATTAGACACCCATATTTTCTGGTGGCAAAAAGATCACTATCAAAAGTAATCCCAAGTACAACACTCTCCATCGAGCTGCCCGGAGCTGCCTGAAGCCAGGTCACAGGGACATCTGCTGTAGCACAGGGCTGGGGACGGTCCCCTGCACCCAAGCTGTATGTTTGACACAACCTCTACCAGACCCACGACGTTCCAGGCAGTTCCCGCAAATGCCCGTCACGACGGATACCAGATCTGACCGCTCACGAACTGTAGCTGCTACACGGCAGCTGTCACACTCCCGTACGTGTCGGGGTCACGAGGGGACCACTACGTTACGGCCGGTCCTATTTCCAAGCTACGGGCTCAAACTGTACCATCATTACAGAATGTAGCAGTGCGTATTCAAATGGTCTTTTTTAGGTGCTTTCTTAATAAGCTGTTATCAAGAACTTATAAGGAGACAAATACCATCCTTTGGTTTTGCTTTTTTTTTTTTTTTTTTTTTAGAAGGAAAGCACTGGCTGGCAACACCATGGCAAAATCAAGGACACTCCGAACCATGCATCTTCAAACAGCATCATCACATGATCACAAGATAGCAAGGGACTCACTACTAGAAAACTCGGGCAGGTCCATCACTTCCAGGGGAACCAAGTAAAACAAAACAAACAAAAAGCAACAAATAATGTAAAGAAACCAGGCCTAGGTCGGTTCCTTCATAGGGTCACAGCGGGAAGCTTCCCCCGACCTCAGTGGGCGGCCCGCTATCCCCTTTGCCCACCCAGTGAGCAGAGGACTCACTCTGCACATGGCTCAGGGACAGCAAGTCCTCGTAAGCTCAGGCACAGCTCTCCCCTCCTCTCCTGCGGCCACGGAAACAGCCTGAGCAAACGGCTAAGCGAGGGACCCTGGGAGTGGCACCCAGCTATTTTTTTATTTAAATTCAATTAGCCAACATATAGTACATCATTGGTCTCAGACGGAGTGTTCGACAATTCATCAGTTGTGTAAAACACCCAGTGCTCATCACATCACATGCCCTCCTTAATGCCCGTCACACAGCTATTTGGAATCACACCTTTACGTTCTTCTGAATTGAGCGGAAGTTACTTCTAATTTAGCCTCCTCTAGCACTCCGAATCACTTCCATTCTCTCCACCAGCAGATATCCCCGGAGACAGGGGAGGCTCACCTATGTTACTGGTCCCATAACGGTGCTCACGAGGACTTGAGACCGTGATTCTAAATTTGCAGGGGCCAGCGCCTTCCGTAAGCTCAGCGAGACGTATCACGGTTCAGTCTGACGTTCACGTAGTTGGAAGTTGTTAGTGTACTTTTAGAAATAGGTTTCCACCCAAAGAGTTTCTCAAATAGAAGATTTACAACTTACTGCTAAGGACAAGGAAACCGAGCCTCAGGGAATAGAGGATGGGAGCCGGTCCACTGCCCTAAACATGAAGTAATCCGGGGATCCCCATGACACGTGCAGACTCTTTACCCCCTGCATTTTCACCATAATTCATACACTTAAAACAATGATGGATGAAGACCACATGCCCCCCCCCCAGCACATCGACTCTCCCACAGACACCCACCCACGTGCCAAAGCTCGTGGGCACGGTCTCCGTGAGAACATTCCAACTCCACGTGCATAAGTGTAAGATATTGCTTAAATAAGAGCGTGAAACACAGAAGACGATCAATAACGTCTTGGGAAGCCTGGGGGGCTCAGTTGGTTAAGCATCCCACTCTTGATTTTGGCTCAGGTCGTGATCTCAGGATCGCGGGATTGAGGCCTGTGTCCGGCTCCCCACTCAGTGGGCAGCCTGCAGATTTTCTCCCTCTGCCCCTCCCCCTGTTTTCATTCTATCTCTTTCTCTCTCTCAAATAAATAGAGAAATCTTAAAAAAGAAAGAAAGAAAGAAAGAAAGAAAGAAAGAAAGAAAGAAAGAAAGAAAAGAGAAAGAGAAAGAAAGAGAGAACTCCATGCCCCTGCTCCGATCACAGACCTGGTCATTAGAGGGCAGCTCCTGGGCAGCTCCTGGACATGTGGAGTTAGTCACGCTCAGGTTACCACCTCCCCCCACCTGCCAAAATCCAGCAGATGGAAAAGTTTCTAAAAGGAGGAGTTTTTTTTTCTTCTCAAAGATTTTATTTATGTATTTCTGTACTTATTTGCCAGAGAGCGAGCGAGAGAGCACAAGCAGAAGCAGGAACAGAAGGCGAGAGAGAAACAGACTCCTTGCTGAGCAAGGAGCCTGATGTGGGACTCGATCCCACGATCCTGGGATTTTTTTTTTTTTTTGACAGAGAGAGAGAGACAGCCAGTGAGAGAGGGAACACAAGCAGGGGGAGTGGGAGAGGAAGAAGCAGGCTGCCAGTGGAGCAGGGAGCCCAGTGCGGGGCTTGATCTCAGGCCCTGAGCCAAAGGCAGACGCTTAAGGACTGAGCCAACCAGGTGCCATGGGATTTTTTGGGTTTTTTTGTTTGTTTGTTTTGGGGTTTTATTTTTGTTTTTTTAATCGGTATATATGAGTGTGCTTTGTGTGTTTCACTGGCAAAGACAATTCCCGACAATTTATATTTTTTCTTCACAAAAGAACCTTCAAGGAGAGAATGTCCCGGGACCAGTTCTCCCAGTTGCTTCCAGGTGAGACATCACTTCTCCTGCTGGGCCCGCAGTGGCTGTTATCACAACGCTCCTGAAGTTGCCTTCCTGTCAATTCTCTACGTGCGGCTTTGGCTCAAGCCCACGGAAAGGAAATGACGCTGTTAGAAATACTGCTGTCGTGTCCACAAACATGGGGCCTAACAGCTGTGAGCCAGGCTGAATGAAGCGGCCTGACCGGATTTATGATCTGCAACTTCTGTAGCCTTCCTTGATTAATTTTGGATTTAAAAATGCTTCTAAGATATGTTCTACGTCCCTCTGTGTGTCTCTCTGCTTTTTACTGCTAAATCCTATAATCTTGTGAGCTGATAACCATGAGCTATGACAGACAATAAGCCCTCCAGAATTCTCAGGAGGAATCATGACCTTGTGAGCGAGGATGTGGGGAATTGTAAGCTGCCCCCCACGCAAGCACCCAAGTGATTAAACCCAGGTGCCGTACATGTAAGTTCTTCTTGTCCTGAAAAGATCCAATGTTGCCCAACCAATTAGACTCCAAGGACACAGACAGACAATGGCCCTGGGTGGGCGTCCCATGGGTGCTGCGTGGAAGGCCCATCATGTGTTCGTAATCCAACGAGCATGTCTCAGAACCCAGGCTCTGACCCTTGCTGGACAGAAGCTTTGGGCAGGTTACATAATCTGTCTGATCCTCAGACTCCCCTTATACAAAATGGGAATAAGAACTCTTCTCAAGGTGTTAATACAATGAAATGCAGTAGCAAGGCATACGATGAACTTCCATGCACAAATTCCTTGCATACAGTAGGTGCTTATCAACTATCTTCCCTATTTATAATGGGTCCATTTTCATGTTTCACTTGAAACCATGAAATTACATCACTGCCACATACTTTGTTCCTATGAGAACAAAAAAATGTGTTCCTATGAACACATACATGTTCCTATGAGAAAGCAGAATTCACCATGTGTTTACTCCATAACAACCAAACACGGAATACAGGTTGGAGTAGGCCTTTTCAAAATGAGGACATATTGGTATCAGGGTACACAGAGTATTAGAAGAACCGCGGGTTCTGATTTTTCCCCAAGCTCTGTTTAGGAGTTGGAGAAAAGCAATGGGTAGAACACAAGAGAAAACAGTGAGATCAGCCACGTTTGCATGAAAGCATCCCCATGCCCCTCGCTGTCTGCTTACCAGGAACAGAGGAACCACGCCACATCCCAAGAACCACCAAGCAAGTCAAAGCCTAAGGATGTGTTTGCTTTTCCCATGAGACAAAAAATACTACCATTGGCTACCACCTGGGCATGAGCTGAAAATCTGGACTGTTAAGAAGATAGTTAACTTGACAAGAGAGTGGAAGGAACGTGTGGATGGAAGGTGAATTACAGCTCCATGCTCACTGGGTAACTGTGCTCGTTGTAACAGGAACTCCCCCCAGAGCGTCCCACTAAACACGATGGCAAGAAGAGCCGGACACTTGGATACTTCTTTGTCTCTCTGTTTTCCCAAATACAAGGATAAACTGTGCGTTATGCTGATGGACTCTACAAGACTCCCCACGTGTACCCTGTGTCCACAACAGCGGAGTCTGGTCCACACCATCCCCTGCAAGAGTCCGAAGACCACACCTTTGACAAAGGGCAGATAACAGGGCTGAAGCCAGAGAAAGCACAAGTTGGTTGGGGTTGACTTTGAAACCAAGATCAAACAAAAATGACCTCTTGGAAGTCTCTAAATCGAATCTGTTTCACAGCACACGGGCTGACAATGAAATCTGAACTGTGAATAATTGCCAGATGAGGGGATTAATTTGCAAAGAATACAACAGAACGTGATACCATCTCAGAATGTAACTAATATGCTTGGCCCTCCTGGTTTGATATGGACATTGGATAGAATGGATATTCGCTCCTGATCTTGTTACCGCATACATGGCGCTTTTACTATAGTTTACGTATACAACTCGAATGTAATTCACTGGTTTGTATGTAAAGAAGGACTTCCTCTCAATAATTTAATTTTAGATTATGGACATTAAGACACTTTTACATTTAAATTGCAATCCGTGACATCGCCAAATTATTCTTACTAATATGCTTCACATTCTAAGACGTCAGTGCCCACATCAGTTCACACCCTGTGCGTCCCTCTACACCTAGAGGCACAGACATCCCAGGGACACTGAGCCTTCCCATGAGGCTGAAACTGGGGTGGCCAGTTCTCAGCCCCAGGTGCACTCATGGGACTCCACCCTGAGGTGAAGCTGGGGTTTTAAGTTTTTAAAGTTTTAAATAAATGTAAGGACTGCTTTCGTTAGTTTACAGAAATGTAAACTTTTGCAGGATCCAGCCTGTATTTAGAACCAACATACAGAGAAAACAGTTGCCCCACAAAGTCCCGGCAGCCTCTATAACCTGGAGATTGAGTTCTTCCAAGACCCTAGACTGGGGCCCATTTCAAATACGTGGGCATTAGCTATCTTCTGAAAATCTCATAAACCAAGCAGCTGTAGTTCTTCTCCGGTAGAGGAAGACGCCGTGACGCACATATCACTCTCCTTTCAGAGAGAACTTGAAAGTGCTGGGGACTGGTAAGCTCAATTTTATTAGAATGAGTAAGCCCATAAGCTTCTCCCCAGTGGATAACAGACCGGATTACTGGAGGCAGAGGTAGGAAATTATGATTGATATTAGACCCAGGAAAGTTCTTAGGTAGTAAACATACTTATATTATGTACCAAAGCAATATTCAAAATTCAGAATAATGATACCGAATGGTGAAGGGAAGGCTCACTTATCGTTTTGACCCTCGGAAGGAACACGCAATGACGTACGTTTCTGCATATGGCACGGTTACTCTGCACAACGCTGCTGTATTTGAACATTCACTCTTTACTCTCCCAAATCTTGCACACACACATGCACATCTCAGCTGGTCACGGAACTGAGCTGTAAAACAGCCTAGCTTCTCTTCTGGCTTATTGTCCTGCGATCCATCACTCTTCATTTTACTACCTAATGAGGACCAGCAATGGGAATAGTCAAACTTGCCCAGCTTCAGTTAGAGATAATCTCTGCAAATAAAACAAGGTTTATGGCTCGTTTGGCAGCTGCGGAGGGAATGCAGAGTCAAGACGTCAGCAATTCTGGGCACTTTCCTCATTCATGATACCTTATTAAGCCCAAAGTAATCTCCCAGGTGTTGAGAAAGGACAACATGAATGCATGGGCATAACGCATGCTTCCAAAATTTGCATAAACAACATTCTTGCATTTTAAATCGTTTGCTCAAATGATACATATTTTTTTTATCATCCCAAGTACTTTCAATAAATCACCCAAAAGGTTCCAGTGTCAAAGAAATACATTCTGATTCTACTCCCGTCTCATCTGCGGGCCTTCGCTGAAGGTCAGTGTAACCGCACCTCCTGGTTCCCCGACCTGACTTGAATCTATTAACGCAGAACCATGGGCAGTCAGCTGCTAGTTAGGTCTGTAAGCACCGTTCCTAGTTGAGGAACGGAACGGGAAGGCTGAGGAGACGAGAACTCGCTCAGCTCCCACGGTGTGCTGCGTGCTGCGGGCCCTCACGCACAGAGCGGCTCAGCCCACCCTCCCGCACCCCCTGATGCCACTGTCACTCACACGTTAAGGAAGTGCAGGGTGTTGAGCCTTTTGGCTGGTAAATGGGAGAAATTCCAAGTGAACAGCACTTGTGCGACTCCAATGGCTGTTTTTTCACTATGTTTCCCATTTGGGGATCTTAAGCAGTCATTTGACTCTGTTTCTGGCTTGAATGTCTGTCTAAATAGAGATCTTCCCTCGCATGCAGACGGTTTGTGTTTTTCCGCTCATTTGTTTCCCAGGATAATTACCACAGCCCTGAAACCGCAGGTGCTTCAGTGCTTGTGGACTAGCTTGGTTCTGGATTTTAATTTTTTAAGTGCTTAATATTTAATTTATCTCAACTAACTTAATAGAGGAGAAATGGAAATTTTTTTTCTCATTTTATGGTAAATGCCACTTTTCATCCCTAAAAGTTCATACAGCATAAATTCTCTGCATCACATTTTGTGAAGGATTCAAGGTGGTTTAAGAATACCGGTCTTCAGAAATCCTCACGTGCAACAGGCAATCCCGCCTTGTCATAAGCCTGGTAACTGAAGACATGCATCCAAGACACAGAGATACAATTTTGTCCCTGTGGTCATGCAGCAAGGTATGAAAAGCTAAGAGATGGACAAACCCACTTAGTTTTTTGAATTGTATTTTATATAAGTTATATCATATCCATCACCCAAATATACTGCAATGTTTCTTATTTAACATTTGTTTAGAGCGTCTCTCTGTCATTAGAGAAGTTACTCATATGGGTAGGCCTGGAAAAGTGCTCACTAGCAGGGATCCTTTCCTGAGACTGTGTGAAGTGAACAGCGCTGGCATTATTCTCTTCTGTGCTGTGGAAGTATGTTCCCAGGAACCCGAGGGACAGGCCTGGATCCATGTGGTGACTGTATGGGAAATGCATGCCTTCCAAACTTGACTTAGAACCATTTCTAGATAGAGCTTTTCACAGTCACTGCACCCTCTCTCTGGATACAGGAAGTCTCTCCAGCATAGATGGAACTAGTTTCTAAAGCAAGGACTTTTCACGCATCCATCTGTCATCCATCCATCCACCCACCCATCCATCCATTTATCCATCCAAACATCCATCCATTTATCCATCCAAACATCCATCCTTTTATCCATCCAAGCATCCATCCTTTTATCCATCCACCATTTATCTATCCATCCACTTCTCCATCCATCTGTTCATCTACCATCCATCATCCACCATCCATCATCCACCATCCATCCATCCATCATCCACCATCCATCCATCCATCCATCCATCCATCCATCCATCCATCGTTTTCATCCATCTACCCATCCATCCACCCCTCTACCCATCCATCCAATTCCTTCCATAGGCCAGGAACACTGCTGGGTGCTGGAGGTCCTGAAAGGATTCCCAACAACCATGAACTTAAATGTGGCTTATCACAGTTGAGGGACAGCCCCTACTTTTTCTCCTAGAAAAAAAGATACAATGTACTCAAATAGGAATATAATATATGATGGAATGAAAGACCTTAAGGTCATCAGAGCAAATATTTTTCACAAACTTTGCATACTACAATGAATCACCAGTTGCTTAATCTACATTTCATTTTAGATGTTTTGCTCCAAATTTCTAATGTCTTAATTAGTTGAAGATACAAGTATTCAATGACAGAAAGCTGAGATGATTGGATATATCACCTCACTGCCTATTGAAGCTCTCTATTATTTTACTACCATTTTTAAGCTAAAGGCAGCCAACCATTTCAGCATCACTATACATCTGCTGAGTAACACCATATGGATCTTTTTTTACTTTTGTCTTAGTTTAATTTAATTTTTGTTTTTAAACTGGTAACTTTTAAAATATATTGACAATGTATACTTTACTGGATGTGTCCATTTACTACTAAGGAAAAATAAGAATCCTGCCTACAACGTCTTTAGATTGTGAATTTGCAAATGAGATATTTTTGTTTAGTTTTCCTATAATTTCACAGAAATTATTGAAACGGGAATATGAAATTAATATTGTTTTCACAATTTTAAAATGCTGGATTTACTTAATGTCTTTAAAACACATGCTGTTTTTCCGAAAAAAATAAATAGAACAAATTCTTAAGTAGTGAAAAGTATGTTTAAAAAAGGACAAAGGACGATCACTGTCATTAGAGGAATCAGAACCAGTAAAGGTGACACATACCTGGAAGAACAGGGGGTGGGGCATCAGCAGAGCAGCAAACATTTCCAGTGGCTTCCAGTGGGGCTCTGAGACTCATGGAACCTGAGAGGAGGGTCAGGACTACGAAGGATGGCTACTGCCCCAAGTGAGCAAGGACAGGACTCCACGGAGTGTATAAACTCACTTTGCTACAGAGTCTGGCCTCAGCTCTGTAGATGATGATACTGTAATCTCTCCCTCAGGACTGATTTACCCCAACGCTGACAACACACACCCACACGTGCAGGCACAAGCCCCTGAGTCCCCATTTATTCCTGTATTAAGCAGTCCCGAAAGACAACCTTCAAGCCTACTGAGGAGACGTGCTTCTTCAGCCACCAGGCAAACAACACGAGAGACTTTGTTTTCGTCAGATCGGCGAACCAGGGCAAACACAGCCCACCACAGGGACCCACCACTGGGTCCGATGTCTCCATCACTGCCCAGGAATAAGCCTGCTCCCAGGCCGGGTGAGGTCTAGGCCTTAAGGTCCAGTCTTTCCCTAGACAGGACTGCGATGTCCCTACTATTTTCCTTTTGAGTCTCCATTTTTCTCTCCTCCCAACCAGTGGCTGTGCAATGATTTCTATAAAGCACCAGAGCTGTTTTGTCACCAAGAATTCTCTCATTCATCACTAAACTTTTGAGGGTTTTACTATGTGCCAGGCACTATCGACAATGCTGAGGATAAAGCAAGAAAAAGACAAAAAGTCCTGCTACATTCTTAATACTTAGCATAGTAGGCAGCCTGCTTAGTATGTAGAAATCATCCGAAGCTCCAACTCCCCTTTTAAATTCTGCTTTGTGATGATGAGGATAGAACTCTGTAAATCCCACTTCTGCTTTGCCACCTGCTCACTCTTTGCCTCTGATCATAGACCATACAGAGAGGGCCCGGACAGACTGAAGAAGGTGGAAGAACTTGTTTCTTCTTGTCTGCGCCCCCACCACTCCGCCCC
>NW_024423897.1:59710344-59773484 GCF_017311325.1 Ursus maritimus
CCCCCCCCCCCCCCGTGGACCTCTTCTCTGCTCCCCGTGGACCTGCTGTCTGCCCCTCCCCTCCCGTGGACTTCCTGTCGGGCCCCGCCCCGTGGACTTCCTGCCTCACCCATGGACCTCCTGTCTGCCCCCCACTGTGGACTTCCTGTCTGCCCCACCTCCGTGGACTTCCTGCCTGCACCCCCCCATGGACCTCTTCTCTGTTCCCCGTGGACCTGCTGTCTGCCCCCCCTCCCGTGGACTTCCTGCCTGGCCCCGTGGACTTCCTGTCTGCCCCCACTGTGGACTTCCTATCTGTCCCCCCCTGCCCCGTGGACTTCCTGCCTGCCCCCTGTGGGTCCCGCCCCATCCTGCCTCGCTCCGTGGACTTCCTGCCTGCTCCCTGTGGACCTCCTACCTGCCCCACGGGGACCTCCTGCCTGCTTCCTGATCTGTCAGCCTGCTTCACGGGGCAGTACAGGCCTGTTCCAGTTTCCGGTTTCCTTGAAGAACCAGCAACGTGCCCCTCAGAGCCCAGCACCAGCTGGCCAGCTCCTACTCTGGAGTTTGAGCCCTGCTGAAGCAGTGAACTTGTAATAACCAAGACTTCGCTCGGTTCCCTCAGCCCCAGGGGCAGTAGCTGCTTCCGGCATTTGTTCTCTTGTAAAGCTTTCGTAATCTCTTTTTAATTTTTAAGTTATTACCAACTTCATGCATTGCATTAATTCCCTCTTTTCAAGTTATGTGGTTTCTGTGTCCTAACTGGACTATGACTGATACAGATCACAATAAATACTAAGAAAAACACCGCAGGGAAGAGGATAGGAAGGATGTGTGGAGAGTTGTGTGGGTCAGGGAAAGCGACATTTAAGAAGAAAACCACCAGCTTGCTCTGGTTGAACCTCAGGCAAGCAGGTTCCCGCTTTAAACAGCATGGTTTCATCTGGCCTCCTCTTTTACTCTCTGGACCAGGCTGGACTCACTCCCTAAAAAAGCAGGCTTCAGGTATGCTTGTCCTTCAGAGAATCCCAGACTTGGGTCATCTCCCAGAGGAAATAACCGCGGGGATCACGTTCCTGCTTTCCCATAGAGACCCATGTGGCTGTCTCAGGCACATCTTGCCCATGAAGAAAATCCTGATCCTGCCGGCTGTCCACACGAGCACTTTCTGACGGTCCTTTCGGCAAATGTTCTGCTGACCGTGAGTGTCCATATGAGGGCTGCTCTTGGTGGTGAGGGGAAGCATTGCCTCCTGATAAGGGACATCTGGAGTACTGAACACCAACCAGAGGGGAAGCCTGCCATCTGTCCTCTCCCCACTGCTACCTGGCCCAGATCTCCAGACCAAAGACACATTACTTTATCTGTAAAATCTCTGGCACATATTCCAACATTTACACTCCTTCAATTGTTTCCTCCGTAAACGAACAAGTAATAGCATCCAGTGTGTTCAGTGAAAACATCACCCGAAGGAGAGCTGAACACATGGGTCCTACCCTTGTATCACTGCATACCCCTGAAGCCCAGGGTCGAGACTCACCTGGAAGAAAGGGAAGTGAACACAACTATAGATTTTATAGTTAAATTCCTCCGATCATCTTGTTTTTATTTACAATGAATGGTAAGGTAATAGAAAAAATCTGTGGTCACCTCAAGTATAAAAGGTTATGTAAATGTCACCTTGATCAGGCTCCTTGCTGGGCGTGAAGCCCAACATGGGGCTTGATCTCACAATCCTGAGATCATGACCTGAGCCAAAATCAAGAGTTGGATGCTTAACTGAGCCACCCCGACACCCCTTACTGTACTTATTCTTAAGGAACTAGCAAAAACATATGTAATTATCCAGTGCTTTCCTTGGGTTCCCCACACTCACTTTAAATTTCCTAATAACTACCAACTTTGGCTCTACTTCCTCTAAAAACCTTAGTTTTTCTACAATTTTATTACATGCCTCCCAAGACTGACATCTTTTCAACCTGGTTACACCATCCCCAGCCTTCTCGGATTGGGATACTACTCTTAAAAACTCCTATTATCTCTTCTGACCATTCCTGTGTTTGACCATTCCTGGGTTGGTTTTTCCCTTCTGCTCCTGCTTTGTTTTACTGGCTCCAGAACATTTTTCAAAGTCAGTTAAAAGTTTGGCAATATTTCAGACAGTTTCCTAGGATTTATTGGGTGCTGTAGAAAAACTCTCAATGACTAGAGTTTCCAGAGAATCCCTGGAGTCTGAAGTTGGGAATCAAACCTAGGACAGTTCAAACCAGAGCCCTGAGTAAGTCTCCAACCAAGGCAGGGAATTCTTAAACATGTGTGAGAACTGTGGCATTTACAAGTTTTCCAACATTGTTGAAAACAAGAGAATAATTAGATTTTAGGAGAAGTGATATGTATCCTATGCATTAAAGCTTCAACAGACAAATGCTGTAAGTCACAGGAGCAAAATTTCACACAGATTTTGTGCCAAGAGTAATTGACAGACTTGATACTCTTTGGAGGGGGGAGTTAAAGTGATAATCCGAGTACAGAACTTGCATAAAATCCTTTAAGAAAATCTAATCCTGTCATATGCAACAGCATACATATCTAAAGGAGGCTCGTTAACAATACTGACTAATGGGAGTTTTTAAAAATAGTTTGTCAGAAACCTTATGAGAAAACCATTTCTGGGGGCTCAGTCGGTGAAGCATCTGCCTTCGGCTCAGGTCATGATCTCTGGGTCCTGGGATCGAGCCCCGAATCAGGCTCCCTGCCCAACAGGGAATCTGCTTCTCTCTGTCTCACTCTCCCCTTCTGCCCCTCCCCCCTACTCATTCTCCCCCTCTCTCTCTCTCTCTCTCAAATAAGTAAACTCTTTAAAAAAAACATTTCTGAGTAAACTAAGAGCTTCAACAGAAAATTCAGGGTGTTTGGCATTAGCCATGGAAAGAAATCAGATGAAATGAATTCTAAAATTAATTGCATATTTATACCTCAAAAGAGAGGTTGAGAAAATATAGTATGTTTTCATAAATTTGAAATACAAGCATTCATTGCCAGCAAAAAAAAAAAAAAAAAACAAAACCGGTTTATGTTAACAGGAACTTGGGGATACAAAGATAAATGACACAAGGATTTTTGAAGAGCTCACAAACAAATCTGTAAATAAATAATTACGGGATGAATCCATATATATATTTTAAGAGAAGCCCCTGCTACCCTCTAAATGGGGATTCTAAGCTCTGAGAGGACTACATTCTGAAGAAGGTGGCACTGAGCTGGAAACCAAATGAGAAAATCATGACCCCTTACGGGAACATTCAAAGATGCTGTCATGAAAATTCATGCAAATGATCTTGTAGGTCCCTGAGGGGCAGCAATAGCTTGGTGATCCTGGGAAGCAAAAATGTTCTGTAGTTTGAAGTGCTGGCTCTCGAGTCAGGCTACCTAGGCACAAATCCCACTCTTCTAAGAATTATCTTGGGAGTCATCTGTAAAATGGGGAAAATAAAATGGTCTTGGGCAATGATCTGTAAAATGTGTTAATAATAGTATCTAGTGGAGACCGACTTCCCGAATGAAGTATGAGGGGTGAAGCAGATAACTGTCTCTACTGAAATGATCATTTAACTGCTGAAAATCACACACACACACACACGCACACACACACACACACAGACACACACAGCCAAGCCATTTAAAGTCTCTGTAAATTTTCCTAAGGGCATAAAAAGTGGAGAATATGCTCCTGAATTTTATTTAATCTCAGACAGATGATGAAATCTGGTGGCATCTGAGCTCCGGTCTAGTTACATACTCACGCTGTCCCCAGTCTATGTGATAGAGCTCTATTCCAGGCATGTGCAGCCAGGAAGACAACAGCTCCCTGTTCCCCCAATGTCCATTCTAGAACTACATTTTCATATAAGCAGGAACAAGCCGGCAGCATCTCTCCTCCCCTTCGTTCTATATTGTAGAAGCTCTCTACCAGGCAGGCAGGGCCATGAGAACTGGTTTACCTTCCACAGGTGGCCCCTACTCCTAGGATGGAAGCTCCACTCCAGGCTCATCAGGCCAAGAATGATGAAGCCCTGAACATCCCCAAACCAGCTCTTCTGTAACGTCCAGGATGCAGGCCGGGAAGCAAAAGCAGAAAAGACCAGGTACCACCATCCTCACCCAGAGCTCCACTCATAGGATAAGGACAAGCCCTGGAGAGGCAGAGTGTGGCCAGTATCTACAGTTGCTACAATATGGTCTCTATGATGCTCAATTTTTAGCAGAAAGTTATGAGACATGCAAAGAAACAGAAAAGTGTGACCTCTACACATGAAAACAGACAGGCACAGAAACTGCTTCTGAGAGGACCCAGATGTGGGGCTTAGTAGACAAATACTTCAAAGCAACTATTATAAATATGTTCGCAGAACCAAAGGGAACTACATCTAAAGGATTAAAGCAAGGCCTAATGACAATGGCTTGTAAAATACAGAATAAGAGAAATTATAAAAATAACCAAATGGAAATTCTGGAGTCAAAAAGTACAATATCCCAAATGAAAACTTTACTACAGAAACTTAATAGATTTGAACTGCTTGCAGAGAATCCATGGATTTGAAGAGAAATTGATAAAGATGTTGCAATTTGAAGCACACAGAGGAAAAAGCAAATGAAGGAAAATGAGTGGAGCCTCAGAGAATCGTAGTACAGCATTAAGCACAGCAATATACGCATAATGGGATTACCACGCGGTGGACACAAAGATACCCATACCCATACCCATCACAGTAAAAGTGTAGAAAGACAAAGACAAAAAGAAAATCTTGAAACAACCATTAAAAAAAAAAAAAAAACCTCCTATGCACAATAAAACTACAATGAGATAAACAGCAGACTTCTCCTGAGAAACAATGGTGGTGAAGAGGCAGTAGGATAACCCAGTCAAAGCGCTGGAAGAAACAAAACACTAACTAAACAATAACAAGAATAAAAACAACCAAACTGTCATCCAATGCTCTCTATCTGGCTACTCACAGCCACAATGAGACACCGCTTCATGCTCGCTGGGACAGCTGTAATAAAAATATGGGCAAGTGCTGGCCAGAAAGAGGACAAATCAGAATCCTCATACGTTGCTGGGAGGATACAAAACAGGAAAGGTAACGTGGAACACAGTCTAGAAATCCCTCCAAATGTTAAACACAGAATTCCCATAGGACCCAGCAATTACTCTCCTAGGTTTAAACACAAGAGAAATGTAACAAATGTCTACATGAGAACTTGTACACAAAGAGCGGTGTTAGTCACAACAACCAAAAGGAGCACAGACAGTAATACCCAGTAACAGCTGAAAGGATAAATAAAAAACGTGGTATAGATGCACAATGGATTATTATTTAGCAATAAAAATAATGAAATGTTGATACATATTACAGCACAGATGTAACATGAACACATTATACTGAGTGAAAGAAACCAGTCACAAAAGACCACATGTTGTACACTTCCCTTTGTGAGAAATTGCCAGATCGGGCAAATCTAGAGAGAAAGTAAAAATAGTGGGGTCTAGGACTGATGGGGGTTGGGGGAACAGGGACTGTCAGGGGTCTCTTTCTGGGCCGATGCAGTCTCAGATTAGGTGTGGTGAAGTCTGTACAACTCCAGAAATAGACTACAAACCACTGAATTGCACATTTTCAAGGTGGGAAATCTCTAGGATGTATGAACTATGTATCAAAAGAGCTGTCTTTCTAAAAAATAGTACCGATCTGTTAGCATGGTCATTAGGCTAAGCGACAAGACAAATGTGCGGCTGTTAGCCAAGCATGTGACACAAAATCCCTGGCAAATTGGGGTTGCTCCTTCTGCTACTGTCCTGGCTGTCGCTGTTTCCCACACTGTCACTAGCGCAGTCACTCCGGAAAGGCACCTGCTGTGTGACACACCTTCACATGCCTGTGCCTGGTGATCACAACAGGCCTGTGATGTTAATTAGGTAGAGACATAAGAATTACATGCACCGCCTTTTTAAATAACCTTAAATAAGAAATATTTTGAGTCAAGGTACTAGGTGGAAATATCAGGACAATTTGAGAGGTCTTTTTAGGGTTTACAGATGTTGCAGAGGACAAGTCCATGACCTTGACAGATGTTAGCGGTCTTTCCTGGGGCAGCCTATTCCTCCTCCACCAGGCATCACACCCTGATTCTACTGTGAGGATTCAGCTTAGACAAAACTACCCCAAAACCCTACATGGATGCTGCCACCTCCCAGCAAGGCAGGGTGACGCACCCTCTGCCCCTCCTGGTATCCAGATGTGTCCTCGTTCATCACCGCTGTGACACTGCCCGTTCCCTGCCTCTCCCGCCAGGCAACAACAATGAAGCGCATTCATTATTCAGGAGACCCTCAGGAAAACACTCATTTTAGTTTTTCAAGAGTATTTATTTACTATAAATAAGACGATCAGTTATTAACTTTGACGGTATTCCTCAAATCTGTTTTTAGAGACCTACAGCAAAGTTCTCCCAAACACAAAAGCTGAGAATCAGGGGAGAAAACTATCTATCAGATTGGAAACTGCATTGTGTCACAAGTGTCAAGCATGTTTTCTACCTGAAGTCATTAAACTCTTGGTTAAGCAATGTATTTCAGCTTACAGGTGATAGTCCCATACTGTAGGTAAAACCAGGAGAATAGAATATAGATTTTTTTCTCCCCTCTCAGGGATCTTGTTTTCTCAATGCTCTCTCCACTAGGATCTACAAAGCTGTGTGAGGGACAACAGGTCAAACCAAGGGAATTCGACTGACACCTGACTGCCAGCCGATAGCTAGGCCAACCAGAAACACCGAGGGGAAAAAAAGGCTTAGCTGAAATCCACCTGGGACTTTAATTAGATTAAAAAATAAAAAAACCCTCAAGAGCAATAAGAAGAACAAAATAGGAGCCATCCACTAATGTAAAAACATGCCATTTTTCTTCATACCTTAAGAGATTTGAAAGATGAGCTACGGGGCAGCCATCACTCAGGAAAGAAATAACGGACCTGGCAGCCACTTGAGGGACGATCCCATTCAATATTTTTTATTATCTGGGTAATGAAAGAGGACTTCTTAGCCTCCCTTTTTCTCCTTTAAAATGCCTCTAATTTGCCTTACGTACGGTAAATGCCCCTGAACCCCACACTCATAAGTCTGGTTGAGGTCACCTCTGTCACAGTCATCTACAGACAAAATATCAGGGAGGCTGGATTTAATGAATTTGGAAGATTAATGGCGAAACCAGACAGATTTCTATTCCAGTGACCAAAACATTAAATTCCAGGGCTCATTATTCAGAGGAGTCTTTCCTCTGCTCTTTTTCACTTCTTTATCTCACACGTAGTTGTCACTTACAACCTGTGCTGTTAACTCCCATGGAGATCAAAGAGAACCAGAAATCTCAAGCTGCTGCCAGCCGGCTCTGCTCCTGGGACAGCCTCCAGGGCAGGGCTCAGCCATCATCCGAGAGCCTTGGCTCACAGAGACCTGGGCGCCAATAAGCCTGTGCCCCTGCTGGGTTCATGGGAAGCACCTCACCCAATCTCCACACACAAATCCAAGGCTAGGAGCTCTGAAGGCATGGCACACCTCCCTACCACACAGATGGCTTCCATTTCCGGTCTGAGCCTTTGTGAAAGAAAGCCAAGAGGTCTCTTCCTTTATAATGCATTATATGAAGAGTTCTAGCCCTTTTATTAAGGAAGATCTGTTTTTCTTGGGAGCACATGGAAGAAATCGGTCACATCGTCTTCAATCCTAAAAATTATGCCAAATAACCACCACCTTATCCTTGGCAAATCCCTGCTGCAGCCATGCACCCATCAAAAGCCCTTTACAAATTAGGGAAGACGTGGAATCGACCCAGTCTAAATTCCCCTGAAAAGCAGGTGTTAATATTTTTTGAAAATTTTTAACTGGATTTAGCATTTGCCCATACACAGTATTTGAAGGGACAGGTTAGGAATGCCCCTTTAGCATCCGCTATCCACACACGCGTTCACAAAATCCCTAGAAGATGCGGAGTCTGAATTCCCACTTTCCAAAGAGAAAGAAATTTAAGACAGACTTGAAGCATTTGCTAGAAATATAATAAATGTTCAAACACCTGTTTGCCAAAACTTTACTATGGTCAAGACCTTCAAGGATTCTGACCACACGTTTTTGCTCAGCTACCGAAGTCATGTCTCACTCCTCTGTGTCCGACTGATTAATGTACTGAAGACTCTAAGTATCCACTAGACTTTGCTTCCCTAAAATATGGAAATATTTTAAGAAAACTAAAAGACAAGGCATTAAGATTTTGGGTTCGGGCAGTCGGAGGGATCCAGGCATCTTCTCAATGGGGCCAGAGGCTCCTCAGTGTAGGGTCCCAGCAAAGGGGGCCACTGGAAGCATTCAAGTGACGTTCTGTGTCGACATCAGATACTAAGAAAAAGCAGAAGGTACCATAGAATCATCGGTCCAGTGAGACTTGGACTGCTTGGCCACGGATTCATCACCACATTTGGAATGAACGCCCTAATCTGTAAGCATGAGATCTTTAACAGAACCACAGACGTAAAGTGCTTTCAGGCTTCTGACCAAATAATCCCCCAGCCAATCAGTTTCACACTATTGTTCTACCCGCAATGAAGACATCTCTGCAGTAAGTTAGCAGTAAGTTACGTGGAACCGTCCCCTGGGACGTTCTCACCACCAGACCTGGCCATGTGTTCGAAGTACGATTTTCACACTGCCCTTTCCACGCTCTTGTAAAACAACAGAAGTCTGGGCACGTGGGCCACTACCAAGTGTGCCAAAGGAGGCAGCATGACACACTCTAGACAGTAGTACCTGGCAATTCCTCCTGCTTTTACAGACCAAAGAAATGTGTCCTGCCCTAACAGCAGAACCAGCTACAGTCTCTCAAAGGAAACCGCACTCCCTCCCTTCTCACACACCCAGCACCCGAGCTGTACTCACCAAACCTTTGCACGTCGAGAGAGCCACTGAGGAATTTTTGTGGGATCGTAAGGAGCCTTGATAAAAACAGAAATCCTCAGGCGGGAAGGTGTGCACAGACTTGGTGCCTCCCTTCCCCAGTGTCTGCACCATAAATCCAGGAGCCACCAGGTCGCTGGAAGCCTTCAGCTCCATGTGGAAGTCATGTCTAAAGCCCTTCAGCCGAAGGTGGAGAGACTCTGTCCCGAGCTGGGCCAGCGCCCTCTTCCTCCTCTGAGGGTGAGTGATTTCGTGGGACACGTAGTCTCCATTGTGGTCAACCTCATAGGGAGACACCAGGTCATATTCTGAAAGACAAAGAGAAGGTGTGGCTGAGTAATTGCAGGATTCTGAAAAGAATCAGGGAGCCTCGGAATATAATTTATTGCCTAAGGATACTTCTGCCTGATAAGAAATGATGGGAAGAAATTTCAGCATCGAGCCGACTTCAGATCCACACTGTAGTTTGCGAACAGTCAGAGTCAGGATGGAAAATCTTCAATGTGGCCTTTAGGGAAGTCTCCGCTGCCCCATAAGGTATTATTCCCAATCCAGCAAAACATAGGATACTCCAAAGGAAAAACAGGATCACAGACCAAAGAAAACCAGAAATGGACCTTTAGGATTACATTTCATGAATTTTAATTTATAATGGTAATATGTAATCATTTATGATTCTAAATGTTCTTTTAGTCTTGCTTTTGGTTTTTTACAAAAATCTTCATTGAGCTGACAAGACATTTTAGCTTCAAAATACCAACCATTTCTCCAAAAGCTGTTAAGAAGACAATTATGATGGGTATTTTTTGCCACTTAATATTTTAATATTTAATTGTTAAATCAAGGAATCCTACAAATCATATGCAGACATATCCCCGATGCTAACGTTTCCTATGAGGTCTGCTCCCACCGAATACCGCTGTCCACCCTCTCACTGGCCTGAGTTCTTGGCACGCCTTCAGAGTTCACCGCCCAGAGTCCTCTCCGACGCACACCACGGTCTCTGGCCCACTCCAATTCATAGTTATGCTAGCCTAAAACACATTCAAATACACAATTGTTTGAAACATCAAGAAAGCCCTGAGGGGCTGTCCGATTTCACGGCACCCACACAGGCCTGCAGGGCAACAGGGTCCAACGATGTCCCAGTGTGGCCTTCAGCATACATTCCAGTTGTCTCCCTCTCTGTGGAAAGCACAGAAGGAAGCTTTGTAGCTCCTTTCATTACAAAATGTGCAGTCAGGAGGCTGTGAGAGGCTCATTAACTGGGGCCCTTTTCTGCTTTAGTGCAAGTTGGACATGCTTCTTGGAGTCATAAGATAAAACACAGAAATGGCATTTGGTCAGAAGTAAGCAGTATTTGGGTAATTATTTTTTCTGGAAAAATGAGGTTTTTCTCCACATCCGATCTGTTTTGGTGTGGGTATCTGTCCACGGGTCCCTGTGCCATCAGGGACAGGGAAAGGTCAGGCTGGAACAGAGCAGGCAGCCTGTGCCAGTCAGAAATGGCACATGGTGGGTTGGAAGAGATAGAGCAGGCCACAGATGGTGAGGCCCTGCCTGGAGCCCCCCCATGCTGAAGCCAGCGGCAAGGTGCGTGTCCAGGGCCAGGCAGCCAACCCGATCAAGTGGCAGGATAACCAAAGGCTTGGCTCTAGCCTCGACGACCCCAGAGGCCTGGCCCTGTCACGCAGGGATCAACAGGTACCCTGAGGGTCACGGGCGAGCAGGGCTACGTGGAACATATTGTGGCAGACCATGTGACAACCAACCATCTAAATCTACTTCAAAGGAGGGCATTTGTGTCCTGAGTCCCAAAGAACAAAATGCATTGGGCCTGTTTCCTATTTTACTTAGGAAACCAAGAAAATAAAACAAATCTGCTTCAACTGTAGCAATGACAGGAGAAAGGGGGAAACAAGTCAGGGATTTGCCTGTCTGGTGTACGGATGTGACTGCAGGCTGTCCTGGGCCATCTGAGAGATAAGTGAAGCATGCACACCTTTCTACGCTGGGTTCCCCCCACCACCTTCCGCATCCCCAGCCTCCTGGACCAAGGGGCGAGGCTGGTACAAGTGGCAGTGTTGCCCCTTCCACACTGCCCCCCAGGACTCTCGGGGAGCCCTCTCCCCCCACCCCATGTCTGTGTCCATTCCAACAGAGGCTGTGGACTCTTCCAAACCCTGGCTAATCAGCACATTTACTGCACATAAAAAGATGATTACTACTTAAAAAAATAAAATTGCTTCCAGATGATATAAGCCATATTCTTATGACCTTTGTTTTGGAGGACATATAACATGCATCCTTTATCTGGAGGGGACATACAGTATCTACTCTCAAAATAGCGCCTGATAAGGCTCTTTTACATGAACACATGCAGAGTCCTGCTGATACAGGCTAGACGACCAGCTGTCTGCGGGGCAAGGATAAACGGCCTGCTTGACCGCATTTGCCAATTCCCCTGGTGTGAGACTCCCACCGTGGCTGATCCCCAGCACCAACGTGATGTCCCTCGACCCGGAGTGCGGAAGAGGTGCCCAGCAGCACACCAGCACACACGCAGCATCTCCCGCACACAGACCCGACTGATGCAAATAACCCCGAGGGCACAGATAACAGTAAAATAATGATGAAGGGTGAGATTTGCATATTTTAATTTTGTTGTTAAAAGTACTTGTTTCACTGTAACTTTATAAATTTTACTTTTCAGTGACCAGCTCTGCCAAACTTAATGGGAAGTAAGGATCAGCCCTGGAGGACTGGTACAGGCAGGCCCCAGGCCACCAGCTCCACGAACAGCAAAGCCACACTTCGTGATCAATGACAATCTGTTCCCAAGAATGAGGAAGAAAATGCGGGATGGAAGAAGACCGGTTTTTTTCAATTTAGTCTACCGTCTATTGGTTCTCAACCAGAGTGATTCCCCTTCCACACCCCCTGGGGTGTGGGGGGGAGGGACAAATGTCTGGAGACCTTTCCATCAGTCACAGAGTGGGAGGGGGACAGTGGTGCTCCTGGGGTCTAAGGACCAATCCAGGGATGCTGCTAGAGTCTTCAACGGGACAGACTCCTGGAACAAAGTGTTAATACTGCCAAGGCAGGGAAATCCTGCTTGTGTCCCACAGCAGTCCTTTCTATCAAATGCGTATTCTTGGTTATGTATGAATGAATGTGAAAAAGCCATCACTGAAGAATCCAATGAATGGACAAAATAAGCATAGCATCTCATCATACTCCTATTACTACCTGCAAATAAATCAATACATAACTGCAACAGACGGAAAAAATTAACTTCTGAGTTTGTTTTCAGATTATAATCTGCATAACTACGGTCTTGTGATTTCAAGAAAAAAAATTAGTGTGATTCGTAGTTTTTGAGAATCCTTTATTTTTTTTAACTTTTTAAAAACGATTTTATTTACTTATTTTAGTGAGAGAGAAAGTGTGCACGCGCATGAGCTGAGGGAAGGGGCAGAGGGAGGGAGAGAGGGAGGGGGAATCTGAGGCAGACTCCCTGCTGAGTGTGGAGCCAGACTTGGGGCTCAATCCCAGGACCCCGAGATCATCACCTGAGCTGAAGTCAAGACTTGGATGCTTAACCCACTGAGCCGCCCAAGCACCCCTCTTTGAGAATCCTTCAAATCAGACCTGGTCCTATCCACCCTTGGTTAAGGAGGAAACCTTCACGTATGGCTGTGCCAGCCAGTGGTCAGAACTCCTCAGTCTCAGGTTTTCTGACCACAGCATCCAGTCCAACAGCACTCTGGTTTCCTGGCTGAATGCAGGAAGTGTAGCCCAGCGAAGCATGCAGGGCTGATCCCTTCCAGCCGCAGAGAGCAGATTTGCACCTTGCATCCGACCCCTGTACTCAGGGACATCCCATCCTTCGCTTGGAAGCAGCCACAGTGCGAGTATTTACACCATGGGGACCAGAAAACGTCATAAATCCAGACTCCAAAGAGCCTGTTGTTAAAGATCGACAAGCACCCCATGGGTGAACCTGAAAGAGAGGGCCTTGTCTCACGTTCCCCGAACATTTGAATGTAAAATCAATACAATCTTCCAATGCACACACACAAACAACGGTCTATTACGTACGACGAAACCCATCTCTAAAGAACTTGTAAACCTTGTCCTGGAAGCCTAACTTACTCTAGAATCAAAACCTAACAAATCTGTGATACATCTTGGCTCTTAACAGGAGCCACTGTTCTTATTACAAAGGCAAATTTGTAGGAAAAGCATCAAAATCGCGCATTAAGGGAAAACAATTCTGAATCAGCCAAAATGAAATGAGCACACTTCATGTCTGAAAGTAGTTTAGTTATTCACTGTGGCATCAAAAATAGAGGGTGATCTCTTTCTCGCTGCAGAAATGCTTCAGACACAGAGGAAAACCAGCAATCACAGTCGGAATTATGCATGAAACAAACCGTTTGGCCAAAAAGAACGAGTCCAAAGTCAATTTGTAAAACAGATACCCAGACATCCAGCAGTAAGCCGACCCCAGCATCACACAAAGCGCACCCTGGCTCTACTGTTCTACAGTGAAACAAGGAATCTACTGAGCAGGCTTTTCTCGGGGACCATGAAAGCCCTCTAGTGACGCCCACTCTCTCGATGGAGCCGTTTATAATTAAAGACCTAAAACACGCAGAGGGCGGGTATGAGGCTGGGGTGTGTCCACTAGGCTACGACTTCACTGATGATGGCTCATACCTTCCCCTCCAGTTTCTGACCAAGGGAGGTATGTGGTTGGCATGGCAACGCTGGGCTTGTGACACCAGCTGAGGTGCCAGGGGATTGGAGCCTCAAGCCAGCCAGGCTGGAGTCCAGCTCACAGGGGTCGGTCCTGGCAAGGAGCAAGGGATGCTCACTTGGGCGGGAAGGATTTGACTTCACCTTCTGGAAATGGTTCTCTGCCTATAATGCTCTTACCTTAAAGAAAACTTATTTTCTACAAAATGCTATACAGTCCTCTGAAAAATCTCCTGAGACCTTCAGGAATTTTCATGATTTTAGAGAACTAGAATCTTTATAAAAATGTCTTTTTTCAGAAGTGTGTGTGGAGGAACAAATACAACACGGATAATTATATTGTGGAATGCATCCTAAGAGAAGCATGAAAGAAGACAAGGGCAAGCCCAAGAAGGTGACCTTTTAACAGACAGATAATTACCTTTCTCGAGCAATTACAGAGCGAAAAGTGATTTGTGTGTGCTTCATATCACTTGCATCTAGCGCCCTCTGGTGGTGCTGAAGGTCCTCTGTTCCAGCGCTCGTCTACTTGCCACTGTATTATAGACTATTCATGTACCCATTCAGTAGGACAGGATTTGAATAGTTAATGCATATGTAAGATTTCTGTCTTTATAAAAGATGGAGAGTTATATTCAAAAATTTTGAATTAACTAACTTCTCTAGATTTTCTGAAAATACGTTGGGATAATTAAACCTCGTCCTTCCTCTAAAACACTAACCCTCGGTATGTCGATTTGTTGTTGGAAATGCTGCAAAGTAGAAATATTAAACAACTGCCAATGGATTGGATTCAGGTAAAAACCAGCAACTGACATCCCACACCTGCCTTTCCCTTTAACCTGAGGCAGTTCCGGGCAGAGACAATCATTCCCGGGAGATGTGAAATTTGCAGATGCTGCTTGCCAACAGCACAAGTAAAACCACACTTTGCAAAAGGCTCAGACTTGTAGGCCAAACCATGGCAGAAGCTATGGGCTTGCTTAGGATGACACAAAAAGCTAATTACCCATGCCACGCATTATATTTCAATTATGTCCCAACTCCCCAAGAGCATCCACTTCATGCTAACATGGTAAGTACTGAGCAAAACCGGCTTTCTTTTGTCTCCTGCTCTTTAGTCAAGGATATACGGAGAGGCTTCAATTTAAAAAGCCAGAGGAGGTTCAGGTGGGGGCAAAGGGGTGGAGAAAAGAGTAGTATGTGCTTTCTAATTTTCTCAACGCATAAATTAGTAAAGCCGCTGGATTATTCCTTGCTTTTAAGTGTTCTTATTAAATATGCATTCCTTGCTTTCCCTCCTACCGCTTATGGTAATAACGCCGGTGGGTAAGCATTACTCTTCCACAACCGAATACGATATAAAATTGGTGAAAGTCGACTCACAGGCGCTAGCTCATAAAGCGAGAGAGCAAGGAGCATCCTGGGAGTGAGTTCGCAGAGTTAGGAACATCCGCAGCACCCTATAATCCAGCGCTACTTGGTGAAGACTTGGAACCCCCTTCCCCGCAGACTTACCGCCTTTTTCCATCCAGTCCGCGGAACCCGGAGGACGCCAGACGCTCGAGCTCCCCGGCGAGGCGGCTGCGGGTCCCACGGAGCACGCAGGTGCCTCCTGAAACAGCGGCCACAGCTCGGTGAGACCCGGACAGCGGGAAGGAAGCCGCGGCGCCTCCCGCCCCCACCATCGGGGACTCACCTGCACAGCCACCTGCGCCAGCAGCAGCACCCAGAGCGCCGCGCAGCCGGGGACCCGCAGGGCAGGACCGCCCCTCGCGTCCCGCGCCCGCCGCCCGCGCTGCGTCCCCGCGGGGAGAACGCGCCTCTCCATTCAGGGGCGCTCGAGGTGCCCGGGGCCGCGGGATGGCCCCCAGCCAGGCGGCTGCAAGTGGGCACCGAGACCTGGGCCGGCCGGCGCGCAAGAGCTTCCCCGCAGCGCCTCCACCGCCCGCGCGCGCGGGGTTATCACTGCGGCTCTGCGCGGCGCGGGGGGCGGAGTGGCAGCCGCGGCGGCGGGGGCGGTGGTGGAGCACCAGCCCGCACCGTGGGAGAGCGGCACAGGAGGAGGGGAGCGCAGGGGAGGCGGAGAGGACCGGCGAGGGGAGGAGAGGGGGGAGCAGGAGGGAGCAGGAGGAGTTGGCGGGGGCGGCGGGGTGGGGAGCCTGAGGAAGAGGGCAGGAGGGGAGACAGAGGGGAAGGGAAGAGGCCAGAGAAAGAGGACGGCGGGGTGGAGCAGAAGGGCGGAGGGCTGGGGAGGATCCCTGCGCTCGCCCTCGGGTCGGCACGCGCCTCGCCCACCTCTTGGTGGGCGCGCGACTGGAGCGGTGGCCCGGAGGTTTGGGGTGTGAACAGCTTGAGCCGCCCTCCCGGTGCCCTCCGAACCTGCAGTCCCACTGCACCGCGCCGGGAGCTGCTCGGTCCGCACCCCCAGGGCCAGACCTGCGCCGCCTCGGGCGAAGACACCTGCCGCGGGCCGAGTGCGGCTGGGCTGCTGCTGGGCCCGCGCTGCGTTGACCTTCGCGCAGCGTGCGGGAGATCAAGTGCGGGAGCGACGCCCAGAGCTTCGGGGTATCCCGTGGCCCTGCGTATACACAAAAGTGCGTTGCTCTCAGCTCCGGAAGTGATGGGAGGCCAGGGAGTCTAAGAAGCAAGGTCTATCTCCTGGGTAGTCCTGGGATTTCGAGGCGCTCCTGGTCCTAGGGCCACCCACCCTGGAGAGCCTGTGTGCTGGGGCTGCTGGTTGTCTGCATGTAGCCAATCCATTAGGAGGCCTGGGGTTGAGGATCCCTGTGGGCCCCGGCTGGGGGTAGGGCTGCCAAGGGCCCAGGGAGCAGCAGATGCTTGACCAAGGGCCTGGCAATAAGCCCAGTCAGTGCTCTAGGATGGTGTGTGTGAACCCACGTGTGTGCCTTGGAGAGTGAGCGCGGATGTGCCTCTGTACCCACTTGTGTGTGCCCACGTATGCATGTGTATGCACCGGTGCGTGAGTGCGCACGTGTGCCAGTGCATGTTCCCACCGCATGCATTGCCCGTGGCCACTCCGCTCCACTGATTGCCCCTTTCCTCCCTGGCGTACCCCCTGCAGGCCCTGGAGGGCTGGGCTCCTACGTCTGTGGTTCCAGTGTCCCTCACATTCACTTTATCCCAGATTTGCCAATTTTGCACGTTTTGGAGAGGAAAAAGGTGACTGTGGTCCCTGGTTTCCTTTGCCCAGCTAGCTTTGAGCCTTTCTGTGGGTGTTTTGTACCTCCGGCAGTCAGGGAGAGCCCAACTCCCAGGCTGAGCAGTGGCTGGCTGGCTCTCTCTCTCTCTCTCTCATATTCATTTATTTGAAAACACTCCTTAGAGTGAAAACAGTTTTACCTAAAGGCCAGTGTTGGGAGGTGGTCTTTAAAACCCCTGCCACCAACCCAGTGTCCAACCCCCCCCCCAAGTGTCTGTCTCAGCGTGAGGAGGGAACAGAAGGCTGGCGGAAGGCAAAGCACAGGCCTACACCCTGCAACACCCCCCCCCCCGCCGACTCCTGGGTGGGATAAGTGATTTTCCTGTGGGAAGTTCCCAACTATCTTCATGTTAATTCCTTGCTAGAGGGAAAAACAGTCTTAACTTGATAATGACAAGTCCTCTGGTATGGGTGAGTCTTCTTTAGCATATGAAAATCCTTTCTCAACCTCCCTGTTTCCTTACCTCCCCCAACCCCATAGTATATAATCAGCCACCCCTTACAACCCAGGGCAGCAGCTCTTTCTGCCCAGGGGTCCTGTCCCCGTGCTTTAATAAACCACCATTTTGCACCAAAGACGTCTCAAGAGTTCTTTCTTGGTCATCGGCTCCGGATTCCACCCCACCGAACCTCACTGATATCCCACAGCCCCATCATGTACACGGGGCAGGGAGTCAGCCTGAGGGGAACCAGAGGCCGGGGTTGGCTGGGCAGAGCATCTGGGTCCGGCAAGGTGCTGCTGTGGTTCCTGCTGTCCTGAGGACAGGGCCTCACATGCTTGAGAAATCGGATGGCTAATTATTTCTAATTATGTTGAATGTACCCAGCAAGGGATCAGATTTTCCAAGTCTAGCTAAGATCACATGAAGACACCCAGGGGTTCTTTTTTCATATGTTTAAACAGATGGAATGAAAGAAGAATGGCTGGTTTTTAAGGATTCAGTTTTAGGATTTTTTTTCTTTTTTGAGTAATACCAGTGCGTCTCTTTCCACGGGGAAGAAACCATATCCTTTACAAGGGTGAGCATCTTCCAGTTCTTTTAGCTGTTTACTGAATTCAACGCTCATCGGTGACCAGGAATGTGCCTTAGACAACACAGAGTGAACTCCAGCCTGGGGCCAGGCGGGGAGCTGAGCGGAGGGAACCTGGGAAGCTGGGTATGAGAAGGGCCTTGAAACAAGGTGGAGGGGATGTGAGTTGTGATTTCCAATAAGATACATAAAGTTGATCTTTCCATTTCTGGCAGGGAGCTCCTAAAACCCTTGGAATTTCCTCAGAAAAGAGAGCCAGAAAGGGGCCTTTTGTTATGCTAACAAGGTGACTTCCCAGCTGGTGTAGGGGGCTGGTTGACTAGAGTGCCAACCTTGTGAGTAGAAGCCTGGAACTTTCAGTCCCACTTCCTGACCTGAAAGGGAGACTGGCTGGGGGTTTAGTTCAATCACCAATGGCCCATGATTTCATCAATCATGCCTATGTAATGGAGGCTCCATGGAACAGGGTTCAGAGAGTTCCCCTTTGGTGTGCAGGTAGAGAAGCAGGGAGCATGAGAGAGGGTGGAAGCTCCTTGCCTTCCCCCACACCTTGCCCTATGCCTCTCTTCCATCTGGCTGTTTCTGACTTTTTTCCTACTATAATAAACCGGTGGTGACCTGGGGAGTAAACTGTTTCTCTAAGTTCTGTGAGCCACTCTAGCAAATTAATTGAACCTATGGCGAGGGTCCTTCCCATCTCTGCCATTTAATCAGAGGCTCAGGTGACAACCAGATTAGAAATTGGCATCAGAAGTGGGGCTGGGGTGACATCACTGTTACCTGACTGTAGGCTGGGTCAGCGGGGGTCTGGCCCCACAGCACTTTCCTAAAAGATGCTTTATAGGCCTACAAGTGGAAAGAATATCTCCACAGTGTGAAAAAATAGCATATTCAGAAACAAGAAAAGGCCACGTTTGATGTCAGAAGCTTTAAATTCCCAAAGTGAAAGAGTAGGACAGGGCCTGTGTCTTGAGGATTATCTGATGTTCAGAGCTGGCCCTCAAGTCTAACTTAGTACAGTTTAGGGAACCAGGAGCTCTGGAAGAACCTCTCTTCCGAGTGGGGGGCAGGCAGGATGCAGCCCCTGCTGTTTCCTCCAGAGACCCACGCAAGTCCTGGCTGAACTTGCTTGGGCTAACAGGGTCTCACACCTTAGGTCTGTGGACCCAAAGATTCGTCAGAAGCCACAACGCTTCAGTGTTGGATTCCGAGGCTGACTCTGTTACTGGCTACACTCCAGAATTCGGTCTCCTCCCTCACTTTGAGACTTGACTCTTAGAAAGAAGCCAAAGGGAAATCGGGAAGCAATGAGACAGACAAGGTTAGATTCCTACATTCAGAATTGGCATTTATAAGCCCCTTTCCCTTTATTATTAAACACTTAGAAATTTAGCTCAAATGTTACTTTAGATTATATAAAATATAATTATTAAGTATTGTAATTATTATTTATGATAGGCTTTTAGTCATTATTATACATAGATTTTTTTTTAGTCATTAGTCACTGTCATTTAGTCATAGTCATTATTATACATAGAGGGGGGAAGGGCAGAGGGAGAGGGAGAGAGAACCTTAGGCAGGCTCCATGCCCAGCGTGTGAGCCCAATACAGGGCTTGAACTCATGACCCTGAGATCACGACCTGAGCAGTCAGAAATCAAGTGTGGCGAGTATTTGTTAAGTGAGTAAATTATTCTCTGTATGTTTCCCTTCCATTTTGCCTCCTCTGTTGCAAGATTCCATGTTCTTGTTTCATGAAAGGCAAGTCCTTTCCCGGACAGGAAGTAGCAAGAGTTTCAAGAAACTTAATTCTGGCTCGTGAAGAAGGTCACGTTGAAACCCCTTGAAAGCAGCAAGTTGCACAAAAATCAAAAAGGCTGCACGCATGCTTCATGGAAGATGGATTTCAAACCAGGTAACCTATTTCCTCTCTTCCTCGAACCTCCCCTCCTCCCTTCCTAGCCTTTTGTTTCAGGAAGCCCCATACCACCCTGCGTCCTTCTGACTCAGGAGGCTGGACCGCCCTCTGATCTCGGGCAGGAACTGTCCACACTGATGGCTGCTGGGGCCTGGCTGACGGCATCCTCCGCGTCCTCTTCAAGTAGCCGTCATGGTGGGTGTGACCTGGTTGCTTTGATGACACCTGCTTCTTCTGGGTCAGGTCCCACTCCCCCCTCCAACAGGACTTTTTCAAGCACCGTCTGCTCTTTTGCAGTGTTCCGCGTAAAAGCCGTCATTCCCTGTGGTCACAGCTGCCATTTCTGCATCTGATTTTGCCAACAGATTCGAGGGAGCTCGCCCCACATACACCCTATTCACGGCCAGCTCCTTCGTTGCCTCATTCTCCTGTGGGACACGCGTCTGATTTTCCCAAATGCACGAGGAGCGCCCTGGCACAGGATTGCAAGAGCTGGGAGTCACAGGGTCACAGTGGGGAAGGGACTGTACGTGGCCCGGCTGGAGACGGGGCGACCAACGCGGCCTACTTTATCAGAAAACAGGTGAGAAATGACGGTGGCCTACACAAGCGTGTGACGATGGGTTTGGGGACAAATGAACAGAGGCTAAGTTTATTGAAGAGACGGGATTGGTGAAGGTTGCAAAGTGGATAATCACACAAACGAGAACAATTTAAGAGTAATCAAGCAGCTCACTGCAGGACAGACAACAGTGAATGTGGAGCAGAGTTCTCGATTTTACAGCCTCGGGAAATTCCCAAAGGAAAACTCTCATAGAAAACCAAGCCCCCAGTTGCCTGGCTTCCATTTATTTTCCTAAGGTAAGAAAAATATGGTAAATGCATTATCTCGAAATGAAGACTGCTTTTTGAATCGGATGCCTTTAACCTAATGGAACGCTCGTTATGTTGACCTGATTGTTCCTAGTCATCACTACCCTCCCTGAGTCTGTAAACAATGAGAAAAGTGAGTTCACGAAGGGCAGAAAGTACTCAGCGGGGCTCTCCATGGTGTCAGGACCTGACAGAGGCCATAAGCTTCAGGAGGATCTGGGAAGCAAGCGAGAGAAGAGGTTGGAATGAATTCCATGTGGAAGAGAAGTCATGGATAAAGGGCTCACACAGTGCTTGTGTGCCTGGCCCTGCTTTCCTGGCCCCGCTTCCTCTGAAGGAAGCTCCCTGGTTACACCCTGGAATCTTCCCCCCTGTGCATTCCGGAAGTAGAAGCAATTGAGAGAGAATCCTTGTCCCCTGCACTTGTGAGGCACGTGCTTTCCCAGGCCGCTCACCACACGTGCCTGAGCCCCTCCTGCCTTTGGGCCAGACTCGGCCCTTCGTCTCCAGGTTCTGTGGGCTCGTGGGTGAGTCCCCAGAGCCGCAGCCCCCACCGGAGTCAGAGCATCTGGGAGCCTGACGCTTGGCACCGCTGGTTCTGGCTCTAGCAGTAAAATGGCAGTTGGGTCTGTTGAAAAAATGAGAATGGCCAAACCAAACATGGGCATCGCCCGAAAGGCCACCAACACTACAGTACGAACCCCAAAGCCCACCCCAAACCTTCTCCACATGTACTTATCGCTCCCGCTAATTATATCCTCAAGGTTCCTGGACTGTCCGTTTCCTCTCCCCACAAACCTCGGGCCTTCCAGCCCCCCCATCTTGAAGAGGGGCATCTCCGCACAACCACAGACCCCATAATGAGCGCACGAGCTCCCAAGAGGGAAGAGGACAGGAGCGGTCATCAGGCCCAGTTTCTTCTTCCAAACTCCCCAAATGAATAAGTGACCCCCTTTCTGGGGACCCCGAGTGGCAGAGGGATGGAGATGAGCCCCAGAGTACCGCTTCCCAGAGGTCCCCTCAGCGTGTGGAGACGGGAGGGAGCATGCCCTTTAACGGTACGGAAAAGAGTTCAGAAACGCTCTTACTTGAAGGAGTTTCCTGTTAAACGTGCCATTCATGGAATGTGTCCCTGTATCAGCACATCCCCAGGTCGGGACAACAGCAGGGCAGTGACAGAAAGCGTGGCCTGAGGCTGTCACTCGTGCGGGAGCTGGGAAGGGGCTCCTAGTAAATTGTAGGAAAACCAGTAGCCATTGGGGTCTTGAGGAGGCACAGGCAGAGAAGAAAATATCCAGAACGTGCTTTTCCAACAACGCATGGGGAGGAGCCATCCTCTTCTTCCCAAACTGGAGGGGACACATTTTTTAATGAATTAAGAATGAATTACGAGAACAAAGAAATGAAGTAGACATACGATACACGATCCTCATTTTTAAATTAACGGATTCAAGCGATAGTAAGTGAGGATTGAATTGCTTGAACAGCTCGGAGATGGCGCCGTCTGCATCTTCCCCTTCGCAGTGGTGAGCGTCCGGCCGGCCCTGTGCCTGGTCTGGGAAGCGGGTGTAGCCCAGCCAAGCAGGAGCCTCAGGTCTACCTGCCCACTGGCATCTGCCATCTGGGGCTGGCCTGGGGCCTGCCAGAGCGCACCCACCACCCCCACTGCTTTTCCTCTTGTTTCCCTTTTACAAACATCCGTTTTCGTCTTTTCCATTTTCCTTCCTTCCTTTCCCCCAGTTCCCTCTCTTTTTCAAATGTAACCACACAGTGAATCCTTCTGTGAATCCCTGAATAGCAGCTCCAACACGCCCTCCTTTAGACATAGGGTCACCCAGGGTCCGCTGTCCTTACTGCTGTGTCCAGTCACTCCAGCAGGATCTCTCCAGCTGACCCGATCTCTCTGGGCCTCAATGCCCTTATCCAGGGACAAGAGTGACAGCAGTGCTTTGCCCATGTATTAGGGTTGGAGGCAATGATCTGAACACGGAGCACAGAAGAGCCCCTGCACCTCCCTACCTCCCCCTGCAACCACAGGAATGGAGGCCACTCTGGAGCAGAGTGTCCCTGAGGAAGAGGATGGAAGATTTTGAGCAAGTCAGACTGTCACTGGGGAGGGACAGTGGGGGCAAACAGTGCAATGTGTTTCTGTTCCCTGAGTCATGACAAGGTCGACTTGTAATTAAATGTCCAAACCACAGCACTTTTTTCTTCCAAATATATCGCTGCTGCGATCTGGTATTTGCTTTTGCAGAGGAGAGCAAGTTTGGAAGCAAGTTTGGTTTTATTTTCATGGTAGCCTGTTTTGCTCTTCAGCCTGGGTCCTCCTAAGAGTAACCCGTGTCTTGGTATTTTTTCAGGATGTGTCTGGCTTGCATTTTGTCATTAAGTTTGCCTGGAATATCATAAACATAGTTTTTTTTTTTTAGCTTTGGAAAGATCTAGATACTTACATGTTTATTATTTGGAAGATATGGTATTACATGAGTAGTGTTTAGCATTAAAATAGGTAAGTGGAGTTTGGATAACTGTTGGCATTACAGAATTACATAGCTGATTATGGACAAAGTCAACATATATGCATCTATCTGTATAACTAAATGAGGTTAATAAAAATAGTGGGTTTCATTTTATGCATAATATTTGCAAGAAGCAGACAGAAAAAGGGGCAGAAAGGCAAAATGAAATTCACCTGAATTCTATCCTACAGCTGAAGGAGTCTACTTTATACACATGTGCTACTTTATTCATAACTTCGAATATCAGAGAATGAAGCTAAAATCCTTTTTTAACGACTGGTGGTAAAGCTAAGAAGAATATATAAGGAGAGAAAAGTAATGAGATTTTGAATATATAGAGAAAACCCCAGAGACTAGCAACAGAAAAATGGAAGTGAGAAGGCATAGGTGTGACAAGAGAAGACATGAAAAATATATAATTCCCTAAAATAGATTACATTTGCTTATTATGAAACAAAATCTTAACACTTGAAACTAAAGTAACATGCTGTGTCAACTATACAGAAAGAAAAAAACAAAAACCCAAGTCTTAGATTCTGTTATGGAAGTAAAATTCAATCGTATGCTCTTGGAAGTACACATAGACTGAAAAGGAAAAAGGAAATATTAAAATAATTACTCAATTAATATTAAGTCAAGTTAAAAATCTTTGTCTGGTAAATATAATAAGATGGAGAATGCCAGGATATGGCCACGGGCATGTTTCCTAAGTCCCACGAGACTTCATTTTCCCGTCCTTATAATGGACGTGATAAAGGTGAAAACCACAATGCCCAGAATGTAGAAATTGCTTTATAAGTTTAGGGAAACTTCAATATGAATGAAATTTAATGCATTTAAATGAAAAATAATACATAGTTACTTGGGGGCAGAAAATGGAAAAGCGGAGTTGGCAGTATCAGATCCGTAAAGACCAAATCCAACATGAACATCAGTGTTTCCCTTGCTCCAAGGTTTACTTCCAAATCCAGTCGATTTACATGGGAAATAATTCCAGCGATCCTTCCAGGATAAGGATTGCATCTCTGGAACAGAGTTTAGCCTTTCTGCAGACCGAAGGCCAAGAACCGCACAGCAAATCTGTTGTGACCAATTGGATTCCTTTTCCCATATCGCATCTCATTTGTAAATACCTTGAATAACTGGAAAAACTGCTCATCGGGCTGGCAGAAGTCATGGGAGGGAGAACCCGGTCTTGCTCTTCACAAAAGAATCTGGGAAAAGTCTGGACAATTTCCAGAGATAAAGAATCTCATGTACACTGGTACAAACACCCCAGTTCGTGCTGTGCTTGACGCCCTGGGACAGACTCAAATGGAACCCCTGCCGTGTACACAATTAACGTCATGACTCCATCATTGAGCAATTCTCCTTCAGCTGTCTCGTTCTATCTTCATGAGGCGAAAAAAATCCGAGTTCCCAGATTACGAAATTCCAAATCGGTAACCACATGATGACTATTTTACAGACTGGGACCAGAGTATTTATCACCACATTCTGAATGTGACTTTGTTTTAATTTAAGTTCAATTAGCCAACATCGAGTACATCATTAGTTTTTGGTGTAGCTGATGTTACTTTCATGAGCAAAGCTAGCTGTGGGTTTGTGAAGTCACCAGGATACACAAGTGTTCCCATTGATTCGCGATAACTGAGCCATCATTTCTTCGGGGGAATTTTAATTCGCGATTTTTACTGAAGAGGCAAGTAGAAGCTTGTCCCCCTCCACCTTTCTCTACCTGTTCCCTCCAAAGAAGCAATGGGTTTGGTTGGTGTTTCTGAAACGCCTTCAAGCCAGATCCAGCTTGGTAAGTGTACAAATCGGATCGCATCCTTCAACACAATGTGGAATTTGAGAATAAACTAAATATGTAATAAGAAAGACAAATTAAATATTTCAAACTCCAGGTGCCTTAGACATTGGTCAGGCCCCTCTTAGCAGGACAGACACTCCCTGGAGGTGAACACACGCAGCAAGAAGTCACTTTGCAGAAGCAAGCACAGCCCATCAGACGGTCTTGGGCAACACCATGATTTTCTCCTGTCCTTCCATGTCGTAAGGCTTATCACAAACCCCCTTCTAGAACAGATGATCATGTCCTATCCCCTGACGAAGGTTTCTTGTCTCCCTCCTTGTCACCCGGCCTCACCGTGTCTCTTCCCCCGAGTTCCTGGCTCTGTGCTTATGCTCCCCTGTGATGTCTGCTCACTCTGGGTCTCTCCCTCTCAGGGGCCTGGCAGGAGGTAGGGTCCCACTCCTGCTAGCTACCTGCACAATGGAGCAGGTCTCCATTCAACTGTCTTACACCTTTCAGGATGCAAAAAAAAAAAAAAAAAAAAAAAAAAAAAATCCATGCTTCTCGCACTCTCCTGAGTGGTGACGGAGGAGCTGATATCGGCCAGCCTGTCCTGAAAACCTTAATACTCTGACCCGTTAGCATGTATTTTGGATTGCTAGCAGAATACTCTTTTTCTGCCCAGAGATGGAGAGGCTGGCATAGAAGCATTGACCCCCCAGGCGGGATGCTTACTAACTGTTGACATTCAATCTCCTGTCCAGACCCTGGGCCCTTCGCACAGAGAAGAGAACTTGCAACTTTGAATTTTAGAACGTGAGCCAGGTCTAAGTCTTTGTAGATCTGCCCACGCGTTTTAAATGATGTGGGCTTCTCGTTTGCCCTGCTTCAGGGCAGAGACGGGCTACAAAGGAGGAAAGGTGGATCAGGGCCAGGAAATGGTCTAAACCAGGGAGCCCCTGGGGGCCCAGTGGACCTCGGTGGGCACCAGGCCAGGGGACACCCGTGTGCAGAGCTGGACCACGCACACATCAGTTCAATGCAGAGTGGCCCAGCAACACTGTGGGACGGACTGGCTCCAGGGCAGGGGTGGTGCCCTTGGGCACAGGGGCAGATGCTATGAGCGGAGGCCCATCGGAGCCCAGGGCGGAGTGAACAGATGAGAGCCCGGTGGCTGCCGATAAGAGGGGGGCGTCTCTGCCTTCGAGATGCTGCCTGAGTTGGAAGACCTGGCAGTGAGCTGCTGCTGCATGGTCAGCAGCCTGTCCTGTTGTCTGCTTCCGGTCCTCCTTGATTTCTGATCAAGTGCCAGCATGCCTGCGGCTCAGAGTCCTGCAGGACGGTCCATTTGCAGATCCGTGAGAACAGAAGCCACCTCCCTCCATGGATCCACAGACGTGGCCCCGGAACAGCAGGGAAGCAGTCATACAAACCCCCGCCCGCTCCAGTGGCACACGGCATTTGTAAGGATCTCGGTGTTGACGTGAGAACACTTCTGCAGCCAGTTCTGGGTCACCTGCTTCCTTATGGATCCATGGGAAGTAGGATCCCGTGGGGGCCTCTGTACATCCTGGACTTTGCTCTAAAATGAAAGAAATGGGGCTCCTGGGGGGCTCAATCCATGAAGCGGCCACCTTGGGCTCAGGTCATGATCTCAGGGTCCTGGGATCGAGCCCCACATCGGGCTCTCTGCTCAGTGGAGAGTCTGCTTCTCCCTCACCCTCTGCCCCCAGCCCCGCTCGTTCTCGTGTGCTCTCTCTCTTTAAAAAATAAAATAAAAAATAAAATGAAAGAAAAGTGTGGGCCATGAGCTTGGGGTAAGAGAGAGGCAGTAAGAAGAGAGGAAATAGTCTTCACTGGGGAGAACTCAGCTCCATACTGCAGCTCCTAGCTCCTTGCTGAAGGAAGTCGGGGGACCCGAGCACTGGCGTTGCACCATGTCCCCTGCATGGCCCAGCCTTCCCAGACTGTGGATGTCTGCTCTGCCACCCATCTGTCTACGGGCCTCAGGACCTTGAACCATCCCATACTCCCTGCTGTACTGGTTCGGAGGTGGGAGAGCTGCCTTGTCTCTGGGATCTCGCGGGACGCAGATACTGGGAGTGGGTCAGAGGCTACGGACACTGCCGCAGGTCAAGTTCGGGAATTGGCAGGGACACAACCCAGCCTGAAAGGCCTCCGGTAGCAAGCCTATCACAGGAGGAGCAGAGAAAGCAGCTTCCCAGGGCAGAACGTGGGAGCAGCCGGGTCCACCGAACTAGCCCATCCTTTCAAGGCCACCATTCGGATCAGCCGATCCCCCTCCCCAGGGCAAGAAGAGGGAGGAGTGGAGACAAGCTGGTGGTTTGCCCACATGCCCCTCCAGGGAGAAGATCAGCCATCAGTCTTCTCTGTGGACATGAGGACCAGCTCAGCAAGGTTTCCCTTACTCAGTCGATGCCGTGGAGGTTTGCGGCCATCCCGGATGTGGCCGTCCTGGTTGACCCTTTCGGCCTCTGCATCCCCTGCAGGAAGGACCCCTGACGGAGGGAGGCTGTTGCCACCCAGGGGCCCTGACACCTGTTGGGCCAGCGCATTGGCGTAATCTCCTCCGTATGTGGCAGCGCCTGGTCAGGAGTGAACGGAGCGGGCCGCCGCAGGGTCAGGGCTGCAGAGCTATGGCCGGGGCGGCAGAGGTGCAAAGCCAGTCTGCACAGCGCCCTCGGGCCAACAGCCTGCCACGGAGGAGCCAGCATGGAAGGGGCCCCCGAGCCTGGGTTCTGACCTCCCTGGAGGAGTGTTTGCGGCCCCTGGGAGGCGGGGAGGTGGCTGTGTCATCTGGGTCACAGCTCTGCCCCCGCGACTGCATGAAGTCCTCCTCCCTGTGGATCCACAAAGCCCCCCATCTGGGGGACGCCGCATGCGGGGGCTCTGCAAACTGAACCCACAACGTATCGCTGCATTTGTAACGAATTCATTCACCAAACATCCCCTGAGCACCTACTGTGTGCCAGGCCTTCTGCACGTAGAAGCAATAAATGGATCCAGAGTCCGGGGAGACCCGGCTTGGGGAGAGATATGCCTGTTTGTGGAGCCCACAGACGGGCCACGGCCTCATAAGGGGCTAGCACCAGCGCACTTTGCTCCTGGAGCCCTGAATGCCCTCCACAGCAACCCTGGCGCAGCCGGCCCAGCGCCCTCCCCGTGCCTGTGCCCAACGCTGGGTCACCTGAGTCCCGAGGACCAGATACCCGGAGCTCTGTCTTGACCCTGGCGCGCCACGGGCCCCGGGGCTACGAGGAAGCAGCTGATCCTGTCTGTGCATCAGCGTCTTCATCAGTGAGCTGCCGCCGTGACTGTGGGACCAGCCTGTAAGCTTGCACTGATCACGTGCGTTTCCATGTGCAGACGCTCGTGGTGGGGTCATCCTTCCCTACTGTCACTGTGACAGTCACCCACCAGACTTAACACACATTCACTCTCACAGCGCTGGAGGCCAGGAGCCCCAAGTCAGTGTCCCTGGGCTGAGACTGGTCTCCTCTCTGCCTCTGTGGTCACGTCCTTCCCTCTTCCAGGTTCAGTCAAAGCCCCACCTCTACCTACATCTTTACATTCAGGCCCATCGGAATCATCCAGGCGAGTCTTCCCACGTCAGGACTCTTCACTTGGTCGCATCTGCAGAGACCCCTCTTTCACGAAGGTAACAGTCACAAGTTCCAGGAGCCAGGGCTTGATGCCTGTGGGGCCATTATTCAGCCTACCACAAACAGTAGGTGCTAAATGTGTGCTCTCTCACACACTTGGCTGAAAACGAAGTGGACCCACAGTCCTTCAGATCTTGGAGCGTGATCCGGATGTTTCCTGTGTCCCGGAGAGCTTTTACTGGGGCACAAATAGCTTTCAAATGATGTCATTCCTGTCCCAGCTCCCCTCTCAGTAGGTATAGCGTGGCTGCCTCGCTCAGACCAAGGTCAGCTGCCTGTGTGGCCTTCTCACACGACTACATGGGACCCACATTGGTTTCAAGCCAAGGGCATCACTGTGAAGCCAGTGCCCCCTGGATACACCTCCTCACATGGCTCCCGTGAGGTCACCAGCCTGCTGGGCTGTGTCCACTGAGATCTGTGACCCCAAACACTGCTGGTCCCCAAAGCCCGTCCCCACGTGTGTTGCCAGGCCATGCACAAAACCTGGACCTTCAGGGGAACATTCAGTGGCTCTTGCCTTCTCCTCCCAAACTCAGGTCTTAGAAAGCACTAGACAAAAGAGATCTAAAGTTAGTTTTATTACAGGCAATGCCTGGTAGGCGCCAGTGGGGGGTCACTGTCAGGCTTTATTCGTACTTATCTGGAAGGACTGACTGACGTACACTCACACCCGGTCTCATAGGTTGTTCTAGAAAAGTGCAAACCGCGGGCCTTCCCGACAGGGACAGAGCCCACCCCACTAAGGAACAGAGGACTTGTGCTTTCGATAGAAAAAGGGGGTCCACAGGGTGCACAGAGAACCCCGGTTTGCTCCCTGTACCCCACAGCAGTCAGGTCGCCCCTGCTTCCTGGAGATAAGAAGCTGTGGAGGCAGGTGGGGACCCCGTGGATGGACGCTCCTTCTGCCACAGGAGAACGGAGTTGCCCTCAGTCATGTGCATAAGGGAGGGATCTGAGAGGTGAGAGGTTGAGAAGGAGGTGGCCAGCTACCCCCGAAGTCTGGACTTTCGCCCCCTTGGGAGCCCCGTGGTGTCCCTGGCTGGTGGCAAGGGGTGGCCCCTGCAGTGACTGGAAACCCCTTCTGGAAACTGCTGATCATCTTGGGCTCCCCGGGAGATGCAGAAACTCCGAGTTCATTGGTCGGGAGCATCCAGGCACTGGATTTGAAAAGTACCAGCTGAGTCCCTTGTGCACCCTGGGTTTTGTTACAAGCCGCAAGCAGGGAGGACTCAGGGTTTGATGCAAAAAGACTTCCTATTCCCTGGAAGGAGACAAGGGCCTCTCCTGGGTTGGGGAGGTGCCCCAGGGAAGAAGGACACAGGAGGGGCCTGGTGGCCAGCAGGGAATTTAAGCTCAGGTAGGGGCAGGTTGTACATGGCTCCTTGCAGTCAGAGCCGCAAGGGTCAGAGAAAGATGGGTGCCCACGAGGGCCTCAGATTCCAGAGCTGGGGCGGCTCTCAGCGGGGTCCTCGGGGAACTCTGGGAATGAGGGACTGCCCCACTTTCGGGGCAGAGGTCCATCTGAGGAGGAAAGAGAGGGAAATCCCCAAGAGAATGAGTCACCCTACAGGGACCAGTTGTGTATTTTAAACTTACGCGACCCTCGAACCTCTAACGCAAGTCAGAAATCATTCTTGTTTTGCTTGTTTTCCGTTGTCTGGCTGTGAGCTAGGGAAAGTGAGGGCTTGTGCACGAGGTGAACTCTGTTGGAAAGAAAACAGAAACTACCTTACTTCTGTGCATCATGCTTATTTCTGTTAGTTTGGAACATGTGACAGGTGGTGGCTGGAGACACAGCTCCCGCTCACCCTTGGAAGTACCCCAGGGACACTCCCCTGCGGGGAGAGGCAGCGGGAAGGAGAGACCCCTTTGCTTTAACCAGCTTGGGGCTCAACAGGGGAACTTGGTGGAGTTTGTTCTCCATGCTTGTCTCTGCGGTCCCCCTCGACTTTTTTTCTGGAATGTTCTTCTGCATCTGTGGAATGTTAAGTTGCGGTGAGGATGCGCACCGTGTGGCTGCTCCCTGACATTTCTTTTCTTTTCAATCTTATCCCTATTTCTCATCTCTGTGGATTTCCCACAGCACATACCTGGAAAAGAAATGTGCTCCAAAACACCCATTGGGGCATTACATAATCTTCAGGGCAGGAAGACAGGCCCTGAAGCCCTGATCTGTGCAAATGCCTTTCTTCTCAGGTGCCTGGCTCTTGGGGAGGTCAGCGTCCCCACCAGCAACGTGCAGAGTCAGCATGTAATCATGTAATTCCCTCATCTGGAGGGGGCTGAGCTGCGGCTTCTCAGTAAGGACTGGGTGTATCTGAGCACGCCTTCCCTTAGAGCATGGCTGTGCTTTATCCCCTGTGCCCTCTGCAGTGCTGTCCCCGCTGATGCTCAGAGGCTAATCTGCTTCCCTGGGTTTGTGACTATCTTGCTGGGGAGCCTCTGTTGTCCCTATTCTATGTTCTGAACGACATTTTTTTTTTTTTTTTTTTTTTTTTACTCTAACAAGCTCGCCATCTGTTTTAAAATTTTTCTTTTGGTTCTAGAGTACAAAGAATTTCACATTGCTCGGTGAATAAATGTAATTTAATTGCAGGTTTCCAGAATTGGAATATCACACATTCGCCATAGCCCTTAAACTTTAATGGAGTGGCTTTAATTCAATGATATGCCATAGGTCAATACATTTCAGATTTCTCCGAGACCATAAAAAAATAAAAAAAGATTTGACACCATTTTAATGAGCCAAATTAAAATTACTATGAGTTTGGTGCCATTTTTTAATGTGAAGCATTGCCAGACAAAAGTAAGCTTATGCATGCAGCTTACTTGAAGGAATACAGTGCAGAGCAAGATGGAGTCCCTCACGCCAACCAGCCAGGAGCTCCTGTCAAGCAGGGACTCCAGCAGCTAAGAACGTTGCAGCTGAGACCAGACACCGCCCAAAGCTGTACCGGCTGAGGACACACTCAGAAACGATGACGGGCAGACCCAGAGAGGTCTGCAAGGGCCTGAGACTGATTAACTCCCTTTAAAAGGATTTTTGCAGCAACGTGTTAGACTTTCTTGACTCTGAGCACATCAAAAGGCAGGTGCTGCCCAAGGCTCTGCCCGACTGATCTCCGAGGAGAACAGAGGTCCTCTGTGGTCTGTGGGTCATAAGCAGCACGGGGTGGGGAGAGCTGGCCCTGACCCTGCCCCTGACCTGACCGAGGCCTCACTTCCACTGCGCTCACAGACTGACTCTGAGGTTGGGTCCTTAACTTCCTATCCCCTGTTCTATCTTGTTTCTCGTGTGACTTTGTCTTCTGCTTTGCTTCGCGTGCCGTGTCAGAAGCCAAGACAAACGTGTGGTGAAATGTGATGGAGCCGGGAATCCTGACCCTGCTTGCTAATTATGTTCCCCTTGCTTTAGGACTGAATAAAGCGGACATTGCGGAAGGGCACAACTCACGTGTGCACCTTCATACCGTGCTCATGACAGGCCCGTTTTCCCCAACAACCCAGAAATCTGTGGGTAGAAATGACTAAGGGTTTATTTAACCCAGACTGGGAAGCCCACAAAATGATCAGCTGGCGTTGACTGGCTGGGCTCTAACTGCTAAATACAAGGTTCCGGTTATTTACTCTTGCCCGAGTGTAGCTGTGATTGTGTATGCTTCGCTGTGATAGCTGAGATTTGGCCTGTGGACATCAGAGACCCACTCTTTCTTGGGGGTGAACTTTTTGTTCCTAGAACAGAGGAAATTTCTAGAAAGGTCGGGATCTTTCTTCTTCTTGGTTATGTTCCTCTCCTCTGTGCGTCTTTTGAATCCATTTTCCTCTCCCGGGCAGGTAGAGACTCGAGCACGGCCTGGGCTGAGCTTGATTTTCAGGAGTCTGGGGTTGGGGTGCGGGTGATAGAGGAACTTTTGTTACCGAAACAAAGCGGGTGCACCGTTGGAGAGTCACAGACAGAGACCACGCCAGGTGCAGCTGCCTCCCCAGGTCCCCTGTATTTACAGCCAACAGGGAGGTTACAAGGGATGAGTTCCAAAGCGGTGACCCCTGGACAGAGGCAAACAGTCTCCCTTATTGGGGATTGGGAGGGACATCGGAGGGTGACGTTAGCATTGTAATGAAGCTGAGGCAACCGTGTGGATAGACCACATTTTCCTTATCTATTCGGCTACCAGTGGACACTTGGACTTCTTCCACGTCTTGGCCATTGTAAATAATGCTGCTGTAAACGTAGGGGTGCCTGTGTCTTTTCGAATTAGTGTTTCCGTTTTCCCTGGGTAAATATCCAATAGTGGAAATATTGGATCATTTGGTATTTCTATTTTTAATTTTTTTTAAAGATTTTATTTATTTATGTGACAGAGAGACAGCCAGCGAGAGAGGGAACACAAGCAGGGGGAGTGGGAGAGGAAGAAGCAGGCTCTCAGCGGAGGAGCCCGATGTGGGACTTGATCCCGGAACGCCGGGATCATGCCCTGAGCCGAAGGCAGCCGCCTAAAGACTGCGCTACCCAGGCGCCCCTATTTTTAATTTTTTGAGGAGACCTCATGTTGTCTTCCACGATGGCTGCACCAATTCACAGTCTTACTAGCAGGGCAGGAAAGTTCTTCCTCTTCTACACCCTCGCCAACACCTGTTGTTTCTTGTCTTCTTGAGTCTAGCAATTCTAACAGGTGTGAGGTGGTATCTCATCGTGGTCTTGATTTCCATTTCCCTCATGATTACTGATGAGCATCTTTTCACGTGTCTGTTGGCCATGTGCACATCTTCTTTGGAGAAATGTCTATTCAGGTCCTCTGCCCATCTTTTAAACAGATTGTTTGGGTTTTTTGGTGTTGAGTCGTAGGAGTTCTTTATTTATTTTGTATATTCACCCCTTGTCAGATATATCATTTGCAAATATCTTCTCCCATTCGGGATATCTTTTTGTTTTGTTGGTGGTTTCCTTCACCGTGCAAAAGCTTTTTACTTTGGTGTAGTCCCAATAGTTTATATTTGCTTTCGTTTCCCTTGCCTCAGTACATGTATCTAGAAAAACGTTGCTATGACTGATGTCAGAGGAATTATTGCTTGTGCTTTCTTCTAGGATTTTTAGGATTTCATGTCTCACACTTAGGCCTTTAACCCAGTTGGAGTTTATCTATGTGTGTGGTGTAAGAAAGTGGTCCAGTTTCATTCTTCTGCATGTGGCTGTCCAGTTTTCCCAAAGCCATTTATTAAAAAGACTATCTTTTCTCCATTGTGTATTTTGTCTCCTTTGTCATAGATTAATTGACCACATAAATGTGGGTTTACTTCTGGGATCACTATCTTGCTCCATGGGTCTAAGTGTCTATTTTGGTGCCAGTACTGTACTGTTTTGATGCCTATAGCTTTGTAGTAAATCTGGGATTCTGAGACCTCTGGCTTTGTTCTTCTTTCTCAGGATAGCTTTGGTTATTCAAGATCTCCTGTGGTTCCGTACAAATTTTGGTATTATTTGTTCTAGTTTTGTGAAAAATGCTGTTGCCATTTTGGAAAGGGATTACATTGAATCTGTAGATTGCTCTGGGTAGTATTATACAGCCGTTGAAAAGGGCAAGGCTATGCCATCTGTGACAACTTGGATAGATCTAGAGGGTACTATGCTAAGTGGAATGACTCAAACTGAGAAAGACAGATACCATATGATATTCCACTTATAAATGGAGTAAAAATGAATAAATTTTTTTAAAAAGCAGAATCAGAACTATAAGTACAGAAAACAAATTGATGGTTGCTAGAGGGGAAGGGGTTGGGCAAAATGGTTGAAGGGGAGTGGGAGATACAGACCTCCAGTTGCAGAATAAATTAAGCATGGGAATAAAGAGCAGAGCTTAAGGAGTACAGTCAATGGTATTGCAATAGCAGTGCGGTAGGACCGACGGGAGCTATACTGGTGGTGGTCATAGCATAATCTGTGAACATGTCAAATCACTAATTTATACACCTGATACTAATGTACTATTGTCCAACTCTACTCAAATACATACGTACATAAAAATTTAAAAAAAGAAAAAGAAACTGATAGTTAAGCAGAAGTTTCTGAACTTTTCCTGAATTCAGGGTGTCAGTCTGGTGACACTTCATGGGTTTCGTTGAGTCAAAACGCAGGATCTATCTGATTTAAGGGAAAAACTAATCTTCGAGAGAAGCCTGGCAGGACGTCCAGCTGGGGCCCAAACTCTCGTGGACACCAGAGGGCTACACCAGGTGTTTTTGGAAGAGGAGCCCAAATGCCAATCACGAGTCAGGGAACGGGGCGACATGAAGGACCCAGGTGGATTCAGAGCCAGAGATGTGGCCAACATCTCTCAAAGCCTTTGCTAGGAGCACCTGGCAATTGCTTGGACCACACACTGGATGCATTGCAAAGCCAATACATACATGCTTTCTGACGAAGGCAGCATTAGTTTGTCTCAGGGGATTCGCAGCGACGAATGCGGCAGAACCGTCAGAAAACAAAATTCACCGTGTTTCATTCTGCCCCCCCGGGAGCCGCAGTGACAAGTGATATCTTTTTCCTAATTGCAAAATAAAACACCAGATATAGTCCAAAGACAGATTTCATAGAATTATTTTTGAATTTTCTAAAATTCTAAGCCATAACTTGTTCCACCTGGTCAGCATGTTCTTTTATTTTACTTTACTTTACTTTAATTTAATTTAATTTAATTAATTTTATTTTATTTTATTTTATTTTATTTTATTTTTACTTTATCTTATTTTATTTTATTTACATTATTTTTTATAACATCTCAAAAGCCAAAAAAAAAAAAAAAAAAAAAAAAAACCTTTGGCTAGGAAGTATGGGCTCTTTTCCCTACCCTATCCGGTTTGGGGCAAAGATCTCTCCAAAATAGGTATTAGTGAGCATAACCTCAGTACAGAGGGCTTGGCAAGGTGATAGCACTTTACACAACGTCTTTTAAAGCACTGAGTGCGACACCTGCTCGTCTTAAGTGCAGGTGTGCGTGTATTTATTCCCCTGAAGCCACATGAAGTTAAACCCCAGTGCGTTCATTTCGAGCTAAAGGAAAACATCCCCCCTAAAATCAAGGATGAACAGGTCTCTGGAGCTCGGGTGCGTTTCCCCAGCGCATGTAGCACCCTGGAGGGTGAATGGTGACCATTGCTCGTCTCCATGCCTCTCCTCACTGATTCTCAACTTTCGCCAGAAACAACGTGTGGGTCACCATGCACGTGCATGTTACCGTGCCGGAAATGTGTTGTGGATTAGGAGAGTTGACAGATAAAAAGCAGTGACCATGGGCTGACTGCATGAAATTAAAATGCTGTTATTATATTTTTAATTTGGATAAACTGCCATTGTTGCAAGTTACAACAGCTTCTGTCTTCAAGCATGGGGAGGGAATTAGAGATTGCATTTGGAGCATTCGCTTACCTTCCACCCAACAAATATTATTACATCTCTGTTGTGCGCCAGCCCTGGTGCTGGAGGCTGGTGTGCCAGAGGGAGCCGGCGGAACAGGTCTCTGCCTATGGGCTTTCATTTTGAATTAGGTTTTAGAGGATTTAGATGGGGGCCAGTGTATGGGGACATTTCTCATCTTCCTTACTGTGAAGAAGGTTTCCCAGGTGCTGAAGCATGCAGGCGTTTAGAGACCCCCAGGAGAGGATGAGTTCTGTTGAATCAGAGAATCTTTCAGAGGAGATGAGCTCATATCCAAGTCACAAATACCCTCAGGCAAAGTAACATCCGGGAAAATAAATAACAAAACAAACTGATAAAACTAGGTGATCTTGTTCTAGAATAAAGAAAGCTAAAAGAGCACATACAAACAGATTATTGCATTTATTTAAAAGTACCAAAAGTGACATTAGAGTGAAAATAGTGAGATAATAGTGCACCAAGAAGAAAGTATCAAATCAGAAAGGCGTGTCAGGAAATAAAATAAGTGCATATGAAGAAAGATGAAAACAATTTTACAAATGAAAAACAAGAAAAAAGATGAGAGAAAGCAACTCAGGACAATGGAGAATTAATTAGTGAATTGATATTGAGTAAGGGACAGGTGAGGCCAGGAAGGGAAGGCAGGTAGGGGCGACATGAGGAGGCTCACAGAAGTCCCAGATAAGGAGAAACAGATAAGATATTAATCAGAAATTAGGGAACACCTTGTTTGTGCTCATGGTATTTACAAATCCATCATATCTGTCTTACATGTTATTGACAAGATATTTACCAAGTTCCCTGTCAGTTTTCTATAAATGACCGACCATAAAAGCCCTCAGTGGCAACTCATTAGGGACACTTCTCACTCCAGAGATCTCCTTATCTTTCCTTTCTATTCTCACCTTCACTTAATTAATTTTCACTTCACTTCACTCTTTTGCGTCCAGAGATTGTGAGACAAGAACCCTGCAACAGTATGAAACTGAGGGACTTTCTTGGTCTGGGTCACAAAGGGATACAAGTTGGAAACGGTAAGAAACAAGGGATGGATGGGCCTCCAGGTTCTAAGGGAGGGCAACAGGAGTTTCAGAAACAAGTATGGAGTCTTGATAGTTACAGAGATAATCCTAAGGAAATTCTAGAAATCCACGGCTTCCAAACATTGACGTCAGACCTGGGTGCTAACCAAACTGCTCTCTGCCATGTTTGCACATTTAGAAGTCTTGTAACCCTAACACTTCCATTTCCCATCCATACCTGGGACACTAGACCACCGATTTCATAGGTCCATAAGGGGAAAAAAAAAGGAGAGAAAGGGGGCGCCTGGGTGGCATAGCGGTTAAGCGTCTGCCTTCGGCTCAGGGCGTGATCCCGGCGTTGTGGGATCGAGCCCCACATCAGGCTCTTCGGCTGGGAGCCTGCTTCTTCCTCTCCCACTTCCCCTGCTTGTGTTCCCTCTCTCGCTGGCTGTCTCTCTCTCTGTCAACTAAATAAATAAAATCTTTAAAAAAAAAAAAAAGGAGAGAAAGATAGTTTATGTAAAGGCATGTGGCCCTTAGGAATTGTTCAATCTATCAATCTTCCTGCCCACCTGTGCAGCAGGGTTGGTACGTGGCAGGTGCCACGTGACTTTCCAAGTATATCCCGGTGGTCTGCAATCCGCACTGTGCCACGAATCTGCACCACCGGTCCCATGCACCTGCAGGAGGCTGCGTTAATGTCACTCTGGTCCCTTGAACGTCTTGCTCATCAAGCACGATTTCTTACTTTGGCTTCTATTCTGGAGGTCTTTCTTTGGACACAGCACCCTTCCCTCCCTGCCTTTCAAGAGCTCCCAGAAGAGCTCCCAGTGTTCTATAGACTGGCTCAGGGCTAAGTTTACTCCCTTACTGGATCACTCTATGTTTCCCTTGTCTCTCCTGTTTTAAAATACACATTTTCTTATTATTACTTAGGTAAGCTGAGGCCAACAGGTCGGGAGATGACCGTGATGGTAAATGCAGTTTGTTACTCACGGACACCAAGAGGATGGGTGCCCTGCATGACGAGGGGCTACAAGGGGAAGCGCCAGGGTCTCCAGGAGGCAGAGGCAGTGGGGGTGGGGGGTAAACGTGGACACTATCCTTTACTGTGGCTTCCCCGGGAAGAAACAGGCTCTGCTGTGTAGGCAGGTTGGGATTGGCTAATTTGAATAATTTCGGAGGGCTCTGGGGTGTAGGTGCTGTTTTTAGTCGTCTAGTGCTGGGGGCAGCTAGTTTAGGGGAATCGTGCCCAGGAGCGTAAGCAGCCCGAGAAAGGGAGCGGGCAGGCGTGGGCTCTGGATTGGTTGGCCCTCACACGGCAGGCACACTTTCAGGTACGTCTTTCACTGTGTCTTGGAATTGGCCGGCCCTGTGAGGGGCAGTCTCTCTGGGGTTGGCCAGTCCCTAATGCCAAAACACCACAAATACAGAAAATAAAAAGGCCTGACACAGAAACCATCTTTTCTCTTGGCACTTTCATTCAACTATATATGCAAGTTTGTTAACTTATCCAGCTTACCCAACAACCTCCTCAACAAAGGGATGCTTCCTTATTCAAAGTTACGATTTTGCAACATCAACTAGTGTCGATTGCTTATAGTAAGTACTCAGTGGACATTTGTTCATCAAAAGACAGCACAACAGACATTTTACTTGGAAAGCGGCAAAGAGAACAGAGGGCCGCAGAGATGAGGAGGGTAGTGACCAAGGGTCGCAGGCACGGGGAACCCATACATAAAATTAAACAGAATACCATGCATGCTTTGTCTGCAAGACTCACCATCAGACTCACCATCTAAATGCATTGTCTATTAGCAATAGTCCGTAGTATTGAAACTCAAAAACAAACAAGGACAAAACAAACAAAACAAAAAAAACCAAACCAACCTCACAGCATACAGAAGTACCAGTGATTGGTAAGAGGGGAAGGACGACTCCTATCTCCCTACACCGGTACTTATTGTCATGTCCTCAATTTTGACACCTCCTGCAAAACCCAACATTACCTTGACCACATAGTAATAGTACAGGAGACTCTTCTGGTTAAATAGGTTTCATATAAGACGGGCATCCAGTTACGGGTGGGGAAGAGTGCAAGCTGACCAGGTTCCTCTCATCTTAGTTGCTCCCGGAATGGCTGGGCTTGGTGGCGGGGGTCACACTGCTCAGATGATTCCAGGAGACAAATGCAGAGTCAGGGACCCAGAAAACCGCAAGACTCCGGGAAGTTTGCCACAGCTTTACTTCAAACCAATCTTTCAAATCAGATTTGCGGATGCCTCTTCTACTCAGTGGGGGATCTGGAGGACGATGGAACGTTTGTCCAGTATGTGTTAATCTAATGATTCATCTCCATTTAACAGCTTCAAAGCATCACAAACACAAGGCACTCATTAATGCTGACAAGTGGGGCATAAAGCCGGCCGGCTATTTTGACGCTTTGACAACACACGGCTTTTGGAAACTGGTTGTCTCTGCTCTGACTGGGACAGCATCTAGAGAGATAGCTTTCACCTTTCCTTTTGGGGCACGAGACTTCAGGAGTAAGTCCGGCCAAGCTTTCAGTGGAACCGTCCAGAATGTAGGGCTACAGAGGTCACATGGGATGTTCCCATACAGCCCCACGTTTGCTGGGCTGGTCCTCTCGCTGTACCGAAGAGCAAGATGAACTTTAAGGAGCCTCGGCACAGAGACACCTCAGGGCAGGTTCACCACGCCAGTGACGGGCCGTGTCATCAGCTCTCAGCGCCTCTCGCGTGCTCCCCGTCTCAGATGGGCGTCTGCTCCTTCCCATCCGTGCCTCCCAGTTCCCCCCCAATCCTCCCTCCACCGAGTGTCCCGTCTCCCTGCGTCTTCAAGCCTTTCTCTTTCCTGGCTCTACCTCTCTTTCCTTTCTCTACCGACAGCTCACTCCGATCCGACCTCCTGCAAAAAGGATCTTCTGAGTCCATCACATGCCTAAGCTCCTGTCACAGTTCCTTCTCTTTGCTGCCGGGAGCCTGAACATTCTCCCTTCCTCACCCTGCATCCCCCAAATGGCCCCCTGAAACTTCTCTGGGAAGGTCATCTTGACTGCCAGATACGATAGCCTTTCTTAATCTTTCTACCCAGGCTACTTCCCCCACATGCTTGCTCTTACAAGGGCAGGTCCTAAACCGCGCGTTCTCCTCTTCTTAGCAGATGGGGCTAAATCCAGACTGGAGCAGCCCCACAGTCTGTCCCCGAGCACAGAGAAGCAGGAGAGGGGAGCAGTCGGGGGCACAGACAGCACAGCCCCTGCCTGGGAGGCCTGGCCGAGTGACGCTCCCCGTGCCCACCTCTACAGTGAGCTTAACAACAGCACCTACTCGGGATGGCTACGAGATCGGATGTGCTCACTCTTGTTGAATGGTTTCTGGAACACACGAGGTTTGAGCGTCTTTGTTACGTGTTGCTACTCCTACTTCATTTCTGGCCTAGCCTCCACTTCCCTCTGGCCGAACACTGATGTCCGGCTTTTGACCTTGGACAGAGCCTTTCTGCAAGAATGTGGCCTGTGGCCTCTCATCACCTTGCAGATGGATGAACATCCTTGGTTGCCCTTGGTCACCAGATGTCCCATGCTCAGTCTCTGCAGGGAGTCTCTGCTGCTTGGCCTGTGGTTTGCAAGTGGACCGACGCGGAGGTTTTGACACATGTCTGGGGCTGGAAGGGAGGGGGATTCTCACCTGCTCCAATTCCAAAGTTCTGAATTAGATGGAAGCAGCCCTGTGAGGCTCTTCCCGAGATCCAGACTTGGCTCGAGCGTGCCGAGTCACCTGTTTCTTCTACGCCATCCATCAATGGTGCTCGGAGCCTGTTATTGGCCATTTCCCAGAGAGGGACACCTGCAAGACCCGAACCAGAGAGAACTCATTTACTGTTTTAGTCTCGTTTCAGCAACAATCACTAGCAAAACCAGTCTGAATCTCAAGGATCATAGAAAGGAAGGGAAGAAAAGTGGAGAACATTCTGTGGGAGGAAGATTCTTGGAAAGGTCTGAGTGCTGACCTCTGGAGGGCATTCCCTGGCCCGGCGCCTGGCTGGTCCTGATGGGCAGCTGCCGCTCGAGAGCACCAGTGCTCCTCCCTGTCATCACGGTCCGAGACCCCCGGTGCGGGTGGCCTTGGACTTTTGAGCATCATCAGACCTCAGGCTCCCCCTCTCCCTCCGCCCTCTTGCGGTGATACTGGTCTCCTTCTGTTCTCCCACCTGAAGGAACAAAACGTGCACTTCTGGTCACGTATGTGGACTTCCAGTGTCTCTACTCAAGGTTATTGGGGAGAAAGCTTCTGTAAACAACAGTTACAAAAACACTCAATGAGGACTTTTAATATATCAAGTGACAGAACTTGTATAACCAAAGATAGAATCCTTACACCAAGTAATCAGAAAATCAAGTTTTTTGGGGTTTAAAGTATTTGACAAACATTCCCAGATATTGATTTTATATAAGACAACATACACTTTATATAGACTCATGTAAGACACAGCTTTTTTTTTCTTGAATCAACCACTTGGTCATATAAAAAATGGTTGTTATTTTAGTAACGCAGGAAAAACAAAAAATACGTATTTATTTGGTTTAGTAAACTCAATCAATGTAATATATTTAGCAGTGCATTTAAGATTTTTCAAGTTCTGAGTTCTTTCTGGTATAATGTAAACTTTGACCGCATTTTCCAGCTTAAATAAGTTTCTCTTGCCACATCTAAGGCACTTGTTACTTTATAGAGTCATTGGTGCGACTAGTATTGACTCTGTCTGTTACAGGCTTCCCCCTGGCATTTCAGCTGGGCTGCATGGGAAGGGAGTATATCATCGCTGACCCCTGAATTTCCAGGAAAAAGGCACTTGCACACAGGGGAAAAGAGACAAAGTTGCCATCCCCACAGAAACTTTGAAGAGCTTGGGCGGGCGGGCGGAGCAGGGCTGGTTGGAGGTGCTGGTCAACAGGCAAAGTCTCCCAGAGCACGAGTCACTGGGGCGGGGCTGCAGGTGCGGCCAGTGTGGGGAGGCAGGCAAGGCTGGAGGGGAGTCTCATCTGAACCTACAGTCACCCACCCCCGAGCTGGGGGACATGGGGCTGGGGCCACTGGGCAGCGTGTCAGGGAAGGCAGGCAGGGTGGGGGTGGATCCGATCCCGGGACAGTGTATTGGGAGAGTCAAAGGGAGCACAGCCCCAAGGAAAGATGGGGTGCCGAGGAAAAGACGGGCAGGAGACCATGTGGAAGTTCATTTGCAAGTTCATTTATTTAGACTGTTTTAACAAATAGTCCTTTCTAATTTCTAAAAGCTCAGTATTATTAATAACAGAAACATTGTTTTTCGGGGCGCCTGGGTGGCACAGCAGTTAAGCATCTGCCTTCAGCTCAGGGCGTCATCCCGGCGTTCTGGGATCAAGCCCCACATCAGGCTCTTCCGCTATGAGCCTGCTTCTTCCTCTCCCACTCCCCCTGCTTGTGTTCCCTCTCTCGCTGGCTGTCTCTATCTCTGTCGAATAAATAAATAAAATCTTAAAAAAAAAAAAAAGAAACATTGTTTTTCTATCATACTAGGCTACATGTTTTCTCCCCAGTTGACAATTGGCTTTTAGCATTTTCCGTGATGTGTCAACCATGCAGGAGATCAAGCCTGTCTGCAGAGTTTCCCGTGTGCGGTTTGCTGTCACTGGCTCGCTGCTCTGCCCCAAGGTCACCTGCTCCCACAGCCGACCCGCCCCCCAGAGGAGTGCGGACAGGTGCTCCGTTTATTCACATCTTTATGTCCTTGGGAAGGTTTTATAGTTTTGTTCAAAAAGGGGCTGCATTTAAATTCTGTGCCTCTTACAGATATTGTTTTCCACAACATTTCTAATAGTTACTTCAGAAATATGGAAACATATAATTCTTGTTCTTTTCTTTTTCCCATCAGGGACCTTGAATTGTTTGTGTGTGTGTGTTTATCAGTAGACCGACGTAGTATTTATGAATAATGATTGTTTGTTAATAGAACTTTCCATTGTTTGTGACATATTTCTCAGATTTCTTCAAGTCTTATAGCGATGGTTACTGCTTACAGGAAAACGTGTGAATTATAAAATTGATGGCAAATAACCTTGCCTCATTCCAGATTTTAATGAGAATGACACTATTGTTCTGAATTAGTTATGAGAACAGCTATGCACTCCTCAGTTACCAAGTGAGTTTTTCAGGAGTATATATGGAATCCTACCCAAGTCTTGTGAATCTATGGAAATGAGGGTGCTGTTTTTAGTCCTAGATCCAACAATGTGATGAATTATATTAATTTCCTAAAGCTGAACCATTCCAGTCAACATGGAATTCTGGGTTGACAGAGGGTTTCCCCTCAGAACATTGTTTTGTCAGATTTTCTTGCCAGCGAGAAGTCTGCTCTCAGCTAAACGGTGGTTCCACGGCTGGTGTCTGCTTTGTCTCCTAAAGGACCACCATGTCCAGTTGTTCACGTCACCCACTGCATAACCTAACAAGTGCCAGTCACATACCCGGTGGCCCATGAGCCTGGGAGCAGCAGACTTTCAACTTTCTGCTTTTCTGAAAACATGGTTTTATTTAAATTTATTCTATTCAGTATTTGGTGTACATGTGGGACCAAAGTCTCCCATCTTTCTTCCATTATGGAAACCTCTTAGCCGTCACTGGTTTCAGTACCATCTTTCTCTTACTCTTTCCTGCCCTCGACATAAGTCCTCCCTATCCACCCTCCATCTCTTAACCACTTCTGTGTATTCTGTAATCTCTTAATCTCCCCAGCAAGTTTCTGTATCTGTTTATTGCTCTTCCATTTTGTGTTTTAATTGTTCTCACTCAGGGCTTTAGCCCTAAGAGAATTCTTCAGCACAACTATGCAGTTTATTAATTATTTGTGGTCAGCTAGAGCCCCCACATCTATTGAGAATCTTTATCATTCTGATTATATTTCCAACTCCAAGTTTTGCTCATATATTACAGAATACTTTTATTTAAACAAACTTTTGACTTCAGGTTAGTTCTAGGGTCACAGAACAGTTTCAAAGATAACACAAAGAGGGGCGCCTGGGTGGCACAGCGGTTAAGCGTCTGCCTTCGGCTCAGGGCGTGATCCTGGCGTTGTGGGATCGAGCCCCACATCGGGCTCCTCCGCTATGAGCCTGCTTCTTCCTCTCCCACTCCCCCTGCTTGTGTTCCCTCTCTCGCTGGCTGTCTCTGTCTCTGTCGAATAAATAAATAAAAAATAAAATCTTTAAAAAAAAAAAAAGATAACACAAAGAATTCCTTTATACTCTGAACCCAGATCCCCGTGTTGTTATTACATAACCTCCATTAGTATTACGCGTTTGTCACAAGTGATGACACAACAGTGAGGCTTTCCTTTTAACCAACCTCCAAAGCCAGAGTCCCTTGGTTTTACCTCATGTCCTTTTTTGTTCCAGGACCCATGTGGGGTATCACATTACATTTCATCATCTTGTGTCCTTGGGCTCCGTTGGGCTATGACATCTTCTCAGACTTTCCTTGTTTTTGATGAACTTGGCAGTTTTATAAAATGCCGATCAGGAGTTTTACAGATGATTACTCAATTCGTCATATTTGTTTGATGTTTTTCTCATGATCAGACTGGTATTATGGGTTTTGGAAGGAAGGCCGAAGTGTAAAGGGCCCTTCCTATCACATAATATGAAGGGCCCCTACTCTTAACATGAGCTACCAGGGAGGATGTTGACCTTGATCCCCTGGTCAAGGCTGTGTTTGCCAGCTAGCCCCACCATAATGTTACCTTTCCCCTTTCTATACTGTCCTGTTTGGTAATATATCACCGAGCATTCCCCACCTATGGGTGACCCACAAAGCATGACCCATAGGTGGGGGGCTGAGCAAATCCTTTTTGATGAGGGAATGTTTACTTAAGCTCCTTAGAATTCTTCTGTGTGGGAGATTTGTCTTGTATTTCCCATTTACTGATTCATTCAATCATTTCTTTGTATCAGTATGGACTCAAAGGAAGTTCCAGTAGGAGAGAAGATTTAGCGTGGTCTGTGAATTTACCCACAGGTAGAGCAAAGATGTGGGTTGGAGGTACTTTCCTTGGGAGTAGGAATCTCGTGAGCATGCACGTGTGTGTGTGTGTGTGTGTGTGTGTGTGTGTGTGTGTGTGTGTTAGAATAAATTGTCAGGGAAATCTCTCCAAGGTACAAAGGGCTGGGCAGGAGCCCACATGAGAGGGCAGTGAGCACCGGGCTGACATGATGGACCGCTGGACTCAGCCAGTGCAATGCCTTGCTCGCTCCTGGGAAACGAAGCTCTCGGTTCACATCAGGACATGACCATCTTGACAAGCAGATCCACATTTTCTGCCCTCTTTGATAATTGAATTCCATATCATTTTGGCAAGTTTTTATTTTTATTTATGAAGAAAAGTACATAAAACACACAGTAAAATAATGAGAGCATAATAATAAAATTTGGCTTAAAGAACATCTATTAGGAATTCTTGATGTACGTAAATAGTTTTATGGGGAATTTTTTGGAAAGGGGGGCAGACTGTAAGAACACAGAAGGTGATCGTGTATAAAAATCCACACGCGTCAGCCCGGGTTTGAGGGAAACCAGAGTCGGGAGCCTATGTGCATTGGATCCTTTGTAAGAAATTCATGTTGGAAAGTACAGAATATACTGTGTTCTCACTCATGGAATCACAGTGAGGGTTCTCTCCATGGGGCGGAGGGGCACGGAAAGCTTTCGGGAGTCAGACCCTGGATGACACGAGTACCTGGTGTTATCAGACGCAGCATCGAGGGGGCCAGCTCAGGGACCTGGGTGACGCACCTCGGTTTTCATTAAGCCCTGTAAGCAGTCTTACTCAGACACTGGGACAAGACTCTTCCCACCCCAGATTTATGATGCTTTCAGCACAAACTTAGTCCTGGTCACCCGGCCATCGGTGATAGTACACAACTTCTTAGATCAGTGGGAACGAGGATCATTTGTAACAGTGGAAACAGCTGTCTTCCTTATCAGGGATACTCGTGAATCTTTGCGTTTGTCCTACTGCTCTCTGGGCCATTAGAGAACAGCACTAATCTGTCCACAGTGGCCTGTAGTTGTCAGTGGACCTTTGCTGTCTGTTTGTGGGCACTGCACTTTACTCTTGGGCTAGCCATTCCACCCCCCGAGATGTCTTAATTGACAAAATAAAGACCTTGGGCCATTCATTTCTTAGATCAAATGACTTAGAGTCTCACCATTTTCCCCTTAAGCTTTCAACATCTTACGATTGATGGAATCTACAGTCACACTGTGTATCTAGTTTATCCATTTACATGGCCGTCTAATATCCCATTATTACTCACCAGCACCCTTCCCAGGACTGGGTTGTTAGGAATTATCTACCCAGCATCTGGGGCTCCCAACCCTCAGCGTCTGCTTCCTATAAGCACAGGTCTGGCAGGAATCACAGGCAGAGATTCTCTTTAGGGTATTGTTTGTTCTTTATTTAGACAGTTTGCAATTTCAGTTAAAATTTACTTTTCTAACCATTAACACTCCAAGGATTTAATAGTTGCACTCATGAAAAAAAAATACTGTCAACAAGGTTTGGAAAAATAGCCCCTCCTCTTTGGGCCCCTCTGAGTAACCAACACACTGGGGAAGTGAGTTGGTAGATGGGAAGGTCAAGTTCATGAGTTAAAATGCTGGGCTCCACATGGAGAGGAGGGCAAGGTAGATGGAGGTAAGACTTGGGCCTGACTCTGAAATTCTAAATTTCCAGCCTTAGGGACTTGCCTGAATCATGAATCATGTAATTGCTTTGAGTCAATATCATAATCTAAACCTAAGGATAATCTCTGCTTTGCTCATCTTACGCTGTCGACTGTGAAAATCACAAGATAATATCGGTCAAACCGTCCAACACAAACTATTCAGTAATTCAGTACGAGACGAGGTAGAGAACCTACCATGGATTCTGTTTCACGACTTCCACGAACCTTGGTCACGCGCCTGACAGCCTCCGGCGCATACGACACTCAGTACAGGTGATCTCAGCTTTGTTCCCACGACCCCCGCGAGCTGTGCTTGGGTTCTCTATGCTCCAGACTCAGCTCCGTTGCTGTGTTGCAGTTCGTTTGTTTTCTTTTGGGATCAAGGTGGTGCTCTCACATAAAATCTCATGTTTAATTCCTTCCTGGATACTTACCTTTGCCTACGGACACCTACAATGGACCCGCCCCCTGGAGTCTCCAAGGTGAAATCCTCCTACTGCAATGCACCTGATCTTCTAATTCTACTAGCGAACAGAAAATGCCCAAGGCCAGCCACCGCAGATCCTGATGAACCGTATACTATCAACTTCCATGCAAAGGAAATGTTTTCAGTCCCTAAAATTCCTAGTTCCTTAAAGGGCTCCTCTTCCCAGGCTCGCCAGGCTCTGGCACCATGGCCGTGGGGACCTGTCTTGACCTAGCATGGATTTATGTCGCCATTTCCCTGGTGGTGTGGGTGGAACTTACCAGTAATAAGAACAAGAAGAAAAGGTGTCAGGGGAATGAGGATGCGAGCAGGAGGGAGGGCACACCCCATCTGTCGGGGTGCCATCTGCCAGCTGTCTTCAGCCACGGGTTCAGCTGCTCTTTTAGAAAGCAGTGGGTTATGACGGTTTTAAGCCAGACCAGATGAATCACAGCTAGACGGGTCACGCTGATTCAGGGACAGCTCCCTGACCAGAGTCCCAGGGACCACAGGCAGGAAATCAGCAGGTATCAGTTAATACCACGATTAATAAAAGAAGCATGTGCATGCTGAAACTCTGGACATAAACATCCATCTTCGGGGAGAAAGCCAACAAGAAGCTAGGCATATAAAAATCCTCCCAACAAATCCACCGTTGGCTTTGAAACAATACCAGTGAAAAGAAAAGTAGCAGCCGAGTTTGGTTTGAAGCCACGATAAACGGCTTGACTCTGCTTACAGGGAATTTGGCACAAGCTGAGGCCGCTGTGTCTTGCTGCTGCCTCATCTAAACACACATTTTTGTTTAACCGAGTTTCAACAGTGTGGAGTGAGGCCCTGCCCACCTGACCAGGGCTGCAGGGGAGCGGCCTGGGCTCGGACTGCCAGCTGGCTCATGGCCTGTGCGAACCGGCATGTCACTCAGCCTCCTTAAGTCATGATTGCCTCACCTGTAAAGAGAGGGTGGGTAGTAATTCTACTTATTTTTAGAGTTTTAAGAAAAAATGTAAATCATAAGATACCAAGTCCTTAACTCACAGCTGTCACAGCGGTGCAGGTCTGAGGCAGTAGCTAAAGGGAGGGAGCCTTTAGGCCACCAGCAGAGGTCTGCCTGCCGGTCGGTGGGCCATGTGGCTGGCTGGATAATGCAGCGGTCTGTGCGGTCCATGGTAGGTTCTCTACCTCGCCTCGTACTGAATTACTGAATAGTTTGTGTTGAACGGTTTGACCGATACTATCTTGTGAGTTTCACAGTCGACAGCGTAAACTGAGCAAAGCAGACATTATCCTTAAGTACAGATTACGATATTGACTCAAAGCAATTACAGGATTCATGATTCACCTCCTTCCCTTCGGGGAGGGGGAAGGCCTGGGAAGCAACGGCATGGGATTTGGATTCTGGTATTCCTCGTGAGCTGGTTGAGAAGTCTATTCCCAAAGTAGGATTCTTAGCAGGTGTCAGGACAGGTAGGTCCATTCAGAGTTAAAGACATGGGATGGCAATGGTTGTTAAGATGAAAGTCTCAGTTTGACTTTGAAAATGCACTTGGATGAAGCCTTAGTGCTGGGAGGGCAGATTCCAGTGCGTGCTAAGGTGAGGTATTCTTAGGGACAGTTTAGGCATCAGAAAATTAAGAAGTAAATGTCCAGTCCCGGCCCCATGTAATCCCAAAACATAAAAGGGACTTGTATGGCTTGATAAACGTCCCCTCTGACCACATGAGCAATCTTCTCACATCAGAGGAAGAATGGATAGGGCTGAGCCAGGCAATGGTCTCTAGTAGCTGTTCTCCCTCCTTCTTCAGGATGAGAACTCCCCAGTTTTATTGTCATTCAAACATATGGCCCCAATCAGGCTGCATTTCCCAGTTTGTCCCTTCCATGAGGGACAAAGACTCATTGATCTTGTTTAACCAAAATCTAGGTCTTCCAGGGATGGGGGACTGGTCAGCTACTCCACAGGCCACTTCCAGGCTGAGAGACTAACTCAGCTCCAGAATGACCCGGAGTCATCTACGACGGGGAGACGAGGAGGAAAGAGGAGCTATTTCAGGAAGCAAAGGGAACAATGACATTCTGAAGTGATACACAGAGGAATTAACGTTCACCTTCTGAGCTTGCGCTCTCCGCGGAAACGGCAGGGATGTGTGTCTCTTCGTTCACGTTGCTATGCACGTGTAGGTCGCTCCAGTTGGGCTCACGGACGCGGTTCGTACTGTTGGTTGCCGTACACGGACAGCTGGTAGGGATGCCTGGCTCTTCGCTTGGCATCAGGACGTCACAGGGCTGTTCTCTCGGGCATGGGGCACGAGGCCCTGGCACGTGCGCTCTCAGTCTGCACAGTTAAGTGTCTGGTCCCCCCGGGGGGCTGTCATTTCTCATCAGGCGTGTGGGCACAGGAAGGGGCACGGAGGACGTAAGGGAGTCCCTTCTGTCTGACGAGCTAGCCATAGATGGTGTGAGAGAACTTCGCCCGCCCCGGGGCTGGCTCCTGTGAGAGAGCGTGGTGTCACCGGGGAGCCCGGTGCTGGCCGGACCGCCTCTGCACCCCGGTTAATAGCTCACTCGTCACAGAACTGATTTCTGACCCCAGAGGCATTTCCGAGTGTTCCGGTGACTGCCCTCATCACTGAGTAACCGGGGTTAACCCAAAGCACAGTGCCGTGGCCCCGCGAATGCTCTTGCTTGGGTCCCCAGGCCGTAGATCATGCTGGGAATTCAATCTGCCTTCAGTGGAAAGATTAATGTTTGATCGGAGGGCACCCCTCGGCCCCACGGAGGGCGGTGGGGCCCTGTTGGAGTGGGCGTGGCCCAGGCTTCAGGGCACACCGGCTCATCCTGCTGTGAAAGTGGCGGGACCCGCTGCTCCCACGGGGACTCCGACGAGCCTGCCCACGCGGCCAGCACAGATGTCTACACTGTGGGAGGAGGGAGAGGAAACGCTCCCCATCTTGCGGGGGATGCCAAGGGCATCTAATGCAATGAGCTCTTGTACGGTGAAAATACTGAAGCATGTTGTCCAAAGCCCACTTTCCAATACACACTGCACATCGACAGGCGGGATGTGCGGGGTCCCGGCGCTGCCCGGAGCAGCCCTGTTTGAGGACCTCTGTGTGCGTTGTACCTTCTGCACGTGGCCTGGGCACGGATGAGGTTCCCGGGCCCCTGCTTGCCCTCCGGCATCTCTGCTGTGTTCCCAAACTCTAACACCAGCAATCTCGAGGCTTTTGGACACCGGGGGCTTCTGTGTCTGAAATCTGGCTTCATTAAGGCTTCTGATTCAAGGTGCACTGGATTTCTACTTCAAATGTTTGTGCACATTTGGGGAAATGCTCCACTGAACGTGGTGTGGTGAGCAGAGTCATTGGTGGCAACATCAAAAGCGAGGCAGGTCTTCACCGAAGGCACTGGGCAAGCTCCTGGGGTCGCAGGGAGCAGGCGGAGGCTGCGGTCGGGGATTGCACTGAGTATGTTCTCTGCTCCCTGTGTCGGTGCTCCAGGCAGACAGGGAGCAACCTGGTAAACCAGAGACCCACGGCCCATCACACAGCTCCTAAGAAAGCCAGGAAGACAAAGCCCTCGTTTAGATGATGAATTTCCAGGTGACAGCGGACCGTCCTATGGCATCTGCTACACGCCAGAAAGTGTTTATTCACCTGTTGAAGCCACAGGGTCACTGAGGTGGAGGAAGAGAGGATGAGGATTCCTGCTTCACACGTGGGGACATTGAGAGCCAGGGGTGTGAAGGGACAGCCACAGCCCCGGTGCATGTCTGCCCTGCTCTCCCTGGGCTCAGCGTCTGTGTCCTGGCCACATCCTCCCCCCAGGAGGGGTGCCCCTGGAAGGCCCTGCAGATCCCCCCGAGCACTGTGTCTAACTGACCCACTGGCTTCCCCGGTTGGCTGCAGGAGATGCTCTTAGGCCACTGTGCACCTGCAAGAATGGCCTTACAAGCGTGATTGGTCAGGATTGGCAAACGCAGCGTTTTCATGGTGACTCTCCACCCCCTCCATGTCTCTCGACTCTCAGCTTTCTGCGAACAGCATCTTTTCTTTTCTTTTTTTAATTTTATTTATTTTTTTTAAAGATTATTTATTTATTTATTTGACAGAGACAGAGTCAGCCAGCGAGAGAGGGAACACAAGCAGGGGGAGTGGGAGAGGAAGAAGCAGGCTCCTAGCAGAGGAGCCTGATGTGGGGCTCGATCCCACAACGCCGGGATTACGCCCTGAGCCGAAGGCAGGCGCTTAACCGCTGTGCCACCCAGGCGCCCCCCCCTTTTTTTTTAATATTTTATTTATTTATTTGAGAGAGAGGGAGAGACAAAGAACCGACAGTGAACATGAGTGAGCACAAGCGAGAAGGAGGGAGGAGGTGAGGGAGCACGAACCAGGAGGAGAGGGAGAAGCAGACTCCCCGATGAGCAAGGAGCTGGATGCGGGGCTCTATCCCCGGACCCTGGGATCATGACCTGAGCTGACAGCAGATGCTTAACCGACTGAGCCCCCCTGAGAACAGCATCTTAACCTGCTCTAGGTCACTTGTGGGCTTCTCGACGTTCGTTGTTAAGCTAACTATGTGTCGTGAACTTTTTTTCCCTCCCACTAAGAAGTTGGGACAGGCAAAGGGTCAGCGCACCTCTGGTCTGGCTTCCTCCCAGCACGTCGAGGACTGCAACGTCGTCTGCATACCAGCAGTCCACTCGGTGTCTCAGGTTTGTACGTTTGTGGCACGACTCCCAGTTTCATCTCTGCCCTTTCTGGTCAAGGCTCACCCCCGGGGGGCGGTGCAAAAAGTGAGTCCCTGTGATTCAGCGGCTGTAAGCAGCCACAGCACCGTGCGTGGTGGGAATGCTGGTTTTGTCCCTGAGCGGCCCTCGCAGGCAGCTCTGAGCCCCTCTGGGACCAAGCTGTGTCACGTGTCCTCACTGTGTCATGCTCCAGGGTGGGATTGCTTACCTCACATTAAAAAAATCCCAACAAACCGTTTTGGGGTTTTTAATTGCATGACTAGCAGACACATTTTAGTCCACCTACGCTACCCGACCATGTCCCCAGGAGGGCTCACAGGTTCTGGATCGAAGGAATCAGTACTTCTCCCAATGGCACGTCTGAACCCAGCTAGCCAGGTTTCTGTGCGGCAGAACCGCCAGAGGCTTCTACCTGCTAGGGGCACACGGAATGGCACCCGAGTCAGGAGGGACCCGAGTCAGGGTGGCGAGGTAGAGCCCCGGGCAAGACGGAGAAAGAGGGAAGGGGGAGAGCCTGGGGAAAGGAGAGCCCCAGGACCGGGGCCTCAGACGGCCCCATCAGCGTACCGTTTCAGAAACCGGTCAGCCAGGCATGACGTGGCCAGGGCTCAGCCAGGGTATCCAGGCGCCCAAACGCATTCCTGCCAGTGCTTTGGCTAAAAGACATGAGGCCGTGAATAATCCCTGGAGACGGAGGAGCTTCGTTGTGGAGAATCTGGATGAATTTACGGAGCTCTGGAAGAAAAGAGCGTGTGAGTGAGGGATGGTGGACAGCAGGTGGGCAGTGAGGGGCAGCGGTGAGGAGCCGCAGGGGACGGTAAGACCCGGACGGGAGGCCATGCGATGGGACATCACGGTTCACGATTCCAGGGCCCCTTGGAGCTGAAAACTTCCCTCTTCCCAAGACACCAGCCCTGAGCACCTGAAGTACAAGGGCTGTGATGGCGGGAACATGAAGACAGGGCATCCATGGGCCCGCCATCACCCATCGCTGAGGATGAGCCTCATAATGCCTCCGGTTTCCTAGTGCTCTCTGGTGGCATGAGTCGTTTCCCTGGGGCCCTTGTTTTAAGGGGAAGGGTTGATGGTTTTGGCAAGAGCGAATCCCTGACACAGCAGACTGCGAGCGAGAAGGAGTCCCCATCAGGGAACAGCCACCCACCTCCCCTTCTCCATGCTTCTCTTACAGACAGACTCCGCCGTGGAAACAGCAGTGTCCGCCAGGCAAGGTGGCAGTCGACGGGCCAAGCTGCTCTGTGGCCGGAGGAGAGAAAGAGGGAACCAGAGAAGATGGTCCACCGAGCTTGCGGTGGATGGAGAGAGGATAATTCCCAGGCGACGAAGGGAACCCCACTCTGCACTCTTGCACGCGTAGGGTCCGCACTAGAAGGTCGGCTCCTCTGAGGGAAAGCAGGCTGCTCGGTTTTGAGGTCTTGGGAGACAAATGCCTTCCAAGAAAAGGTTAAAAAAAAAAAAATCCCTCCGGGTTTACAGTCCTAGCCAGCAGAGATCACACTTTCAGGAAAATGGGTCTGCAGACGGGGGACAGTCGTGCCGGCCTCTGCGTGAGCACAGGGACAGGCCACCCAGGGGACTTTCACAGAAGACACCACAGACACTGGGCTCGGGTTGCCCTTGGAGGGGGTCCCTGCCTCTGGCCCAGTCCCTTCGCTCTGACATGCCCCTGTCCTCAGGGACACTACCCTCTCCCTGGCCCGTTGTCGGGGTGAGCACCGGGTTGTAGGACCCACGGACTGGGCAGTGCCGAGGACAGCCTACAATAACCAGGTGGTCACCGTGTCGGCGACAGGGCCGTGACTGGAGCTCACAGGCTAACCAGATGCCTCCCAGCTGCTCCCTCCGGCTTCCCTTCACATTCGGCTTCCCACCCTCGCTCCCATGGGACCCGCTGTGGTTTCTATTATTTAGGCTTACTGGTTATTCCTCCAGCTGGTTTTCTGGCATTTTGTCTGCTCGCCACGAGGGTCAGCTCACAGAATGTGCTCTTCCAAACCTCCTGTCCGTGCCTTTTCAGCCAGGAGCACATGCTTCAGTTTGGGTGCTGGGACTGAGTCCTCGGGTCGCCTGGGAGGCTGCAGGATGTCCCTGAGGGGTAAGTGTCAGTGCTGGACCCACTGGGGGAAGGAGGCTCCAGAGACGTCAGCCTCTCCACGCACCAGTTACAACACAATGACACCTGACAGAGACATTCCATCTTGGGAAATAGAGGAGGGCTCACAGAGACTTTACAATGAAGTGGAAATATGGAATCTTCTAGAAATTTAAATCACATCTCCATTGTGTTAGAGAAACATTGTTTTAAATGACATGTGTCCATAGCCTTTTGAAATTCCTCCTCCCAACTGCAGTTGAATAAGCTGAAAATATGTTCAATCCATATGCTTTTTTGCTCTATTGGGCATTTTGTTCTTTGAAATATCACCTACACAACTTACAATATTATTTCGTAGTATATCTCCAAGAACTCCACTTGATATCATATTTTGAAATTTCGGCCAATGGTGGTGGTGGTGGTGTGTGTGTGTGTGTGTGTCTGTCTGTCTGTCTGTGGGTCTGGGTACACTGTGCTGAGCAGCATGGCTTTGGCTGGCTGGGCCCCCCACTAAAGTCTTTGTCTGTGTGGAGAGCCCTGGACGTTTGGTACAAAGCAAAATTGCAGGGACGTCGAGGATAAGATGACTGGGTTTTAAGGGAGTGAATGAAAATGCAAAATGAAGAAGAGACTTCAGTGAAGGTTAGCGTGGTTGAGGAAGTAGGTAGGTGAGGAGATGAATTTTATGTAATATTTACTCAGAATGGATGATTTACTTTTATTTGTTTTCGAATGAATAGATTGTGTTTTTTGAGCAGTTGGAGCTTCCCTCAAGCAGGAAGCACAGAGATTTCCTGTCCCCCCTTCCCTCGCACGCGGTCCCTAAGACAACCTGCACGAGTGTGGGGCTTTGCTCCAGCTCGTGAGCCAATGCCGATGATCTAATGTTGATAAGGACACCGACCCTTTAGTCTGCTGGGACCCAAAGAATTTTCGGCAGAGAATCTGGCCAGGAGCCAGCCCTTCCACAGCCTGCCTTGCCCACGTGGCTTTCCTTAGACGGAACCCTTATTCTAAATCAAAGCTCATCGGCTTGTCCGCAGGCATAGGAATCACCCCCAACTCTGGCCGTCCACCTCCAGGACAGGGGCTATAAAGGGAGAGCCCCCTTTTTCCTACTCCCCCGTCCCTGCAACAGGCATTTTGTGGACCTGGGAACCTTGTATGATGGATGCAGACATAAGTTAGCAGGAAAGAATATAAATGATTTCATGAATGTATTTGAGGAGTCGTGTTTTTACAAGAACGGGTAGCTTGAAATGTGGTCGGTTCCCCTGCTGAATACTTGCAATCTTGTAGGGTCCCTCAAGCTCAGATTCCCGAAAACACATTTTTCTTCATCTGAGCACTTTTACCCAGAGGCAGGAATGGCTGCAGAAATCTCAGCATGGAGGACACTTCACAGGTTTGCCAATTGTTTGATTTGATTTTAATTTCCTTGGGATCCATTTATGTGCATGTGTGTAAGTGAGAACTTCCTGGGCCATCTGTGAGGATGGGGGGAGGAAGAATTCCTTGCCAGTGTGGGAGAGCAGACGTGGGAGACCTGGGGGACGTGGAGGGTGGGCGAGGACCAGCCCTCACTGCGCCTTCTCAGCCCCACCCTCTCAGCCTCGCCACCTTGACCAGACTCCACCTGCTCAGGCCGCCATGTGTTCTCATTCTGCAGTGAGCGAGAGGGAGTCTAAGTCATCTGCAAGCTCCTCTCCATCTAGAACAACAACAATTCTGTACACAATACTGTAGTTCCCACCATACAAGAAATATATTTTTCTTATAGCAAATTAAAGTCAACTCGATGTTCATTGAATTCAGTTCAACGTTAAATCCATGCGTCTGTTCAGAAAATCATTGCATCTCTCTTAATACCGCACCCTTCCTGGCTGCCACAGCAGGCAACCCTCTGGCACAGTTTTCACAGACACGAGCAACGTCCTTCTGGGGCCAGGAGATGTGCATGGGTGCTCTCGGTGCATCGGCTACTGGACAGCTCTTGAAGATGCCATGACAGTGAGCAATTTCTTATCTTGGTTGCCAACCTTTCAGTTGCGGGAATCTATGAACTAATGGTTTTTCTGTCTTTTTCTTGAGAAAAGAAAAGAGAATTAGATTTGTGCCCTGGTCTCCTTAACTCCGTCTGTTTTAAAATTTTAAACAAATTATTCTTTCTCTTCTCAGCTCCTTATTCAGCCTGTTTCAACCCTGGATGTATGTTAATGCTATGTGGAGAGCTTTAAAAATAACCATGACACCTTTTGGGACCGGGCCAACTCAGCCAGGGTCTCAGGGGGAGAGGGCCGAGCCTCTCCTCTCCTGGGGAGGGAGGTGGCTCTCCTGGTTTTTGTATTTGTGCTCCCCACTGGGTTCTTACGGGGGCTCAGCTTGGGGACCCCTGCACACGTCATCATGCTTTCTCGGGTCTTTTTGGATCTTTCCCCACAGCCTCTGCCCTTACAATTTACTGTCTACGGTGTGATTCTCAAAGTATGGCGCTCTGACTAGTGGCAACAATGTCACCTGGGAAGGAAACGTCAGTTCCCAGCCCTGTCCCAGCTCTGCTGGCTCAGAGACTCGCTGGGGTGGACTCAGCAATCTGTGCTGATTGGAGTGAGCTGAAGCCTGAGAACACCTGTTTGAGGCACCAACTCTCCCCCTCTCCATGAGCAATTTCAACTTTCCAGCTTTGGCTTCCTTCTGCCAGTGGCAGGTGTCCATCTGGATGTCCCAGCAGTGCCTTGCAATCATGTCAAATACTAAACCCATGCCTTCCCCTCTTTGTCTCTACCTATAGTCCTCACCAGGATTCTGGACATCTAGGCTCCATATCTGAGTTTTGTCAGCTTTACCTTGCTCCCTTTCCTGGCAACCAATCTGTCCCCAATTCCATGTGCTTCTCCTTCACCCTTGCTATGAGGCCCGGCTTTCCTGGGATCATCACAGCCACTCTTCCCAGGGGAACTGGAACTTCCCTTCCTTCCCTCACTGCCATCATATTTGCTACTGCTCTTGGAAAAACCTTCCAGATCTCATCAACTCCCCCTGCCCTCACTGCATACCAGAAACAAACATATCCAGTTCATCAAAATTAGTGCCAGATGCAACCCCCGCCTCCATTGGGCTGGGTGACACTCAGACCCACTGATTCCCCCTTCTGTGCCGCGTAGTCAGACCCTGGCAGCTGGGAGCGTGAACAGCCCCTTGGTTTCCTGTCTCTGTGTCTTGTATCACACTGCTGCTTCTGTTGACATTGCTTCTATGTCTGATTGTATAGACCCTACCATCAGCCATCCTTCAAACTCAGCTACGCTTTGTCTCCCATCTGCAAGTATGGACACACTTTTTGATCCTTTAGCATTTTAGCACCCTTTAACACTTAACACATTAATACGAGTTCTACTTTATACAACAATCAGAACTAAATGCAGAAAATCTCCCCCCGCCACTTCACCAAAGCTTCATAGATGGATTAAGCATTGGGTAATTTCTGTTTTTCCTCTTAGATTCCCTCTTATTTCCTTAGCCATCTTCTTGGCTCTCTGCTGTGCACCTCTGTGCCTTACCACAGCTTCTCCAAACAAGTCCCTCTCGATTTCTCTAATTTTCTTAATGATATTCCTACACCCAACCTGAATCCTCAGAGATCTTTTCACTCTCTTCTCTTCAGCCCCCGTATCCATCATTTGCTTAGACACGTTGATTCTTCTCGGTTACTCTTTGTGGTTTGCCTCTTTTCTTATGCCCTAAGTCTAGTAGATTCTCTCATCATTTCATGCCTGTTAAATGTGTGGCAAACACAGACTGGAATAGGTGTTTAAGTAAGGGATACCCTTGTCCTGGTAGGATACGCACTGACAGCTCTGCACGAGGGGGTCAGTATCAGGGACCCCAGACAGAAGCCGGGCCCTCGGGATGCAGGGCTCAGGTTACAGGAGAAGCCAGCATCATGCCCCAGCTGCTGTAGGTACCAGAGGGTCTCTGCTCACTGGGCCACCAGGAGTGCCCCACCAGCTTCCATCTTTACACCTGCCCAGGTGAGGGCCCAGTGTTGGTCCCCAGGAGACACACGCTCCGTTCTCTCTCCACAACAGCACCTGGCCAGGGAGCTTCTGCAGCTCAGAAAGCCCAGCCAGGCAAGGATGGGGACTAGCACTGTCTCCACTGCAGCGGGGGTCTGCTCTCTGGTCAGGTTCCTCCAAGACATTCTCTGTTTTAAGGTGCAAGAGAAAGGACGGCACTCCAATAAATTTGCTCAATAAATCCTCAATCTCTTTCTTTTCCTGTAAATTGTTAACTTTCTCCTTCATACTCTGAAGGTGAGTGAGTTCAGAGTCTCAGACCGGTTTGGGCATCACATACACAGCACGCAGGGCTCACCGTCCTCCTTCAGGATGTAGCATCACTGAGACACTTCTCAGCTTTGGGGCCTCAGCTGAGACCAGAAGAAAGGGTTGTTTAATATCTGGCTACTCAGTTGTAGCAAAATGTATATGATGTGTCGTGGAGAAACAGGTCCAAACACAGATCAAAGCTCACCGACTCCAGAACTGGTGGGGCCCAGTGTTTATTCCGCTCAGCGGCCTCTCCCCACAAACCACCGGCGTCCAGTGCCTGACTGGCTCGCTCGCCAACATCTCCCCTTCCCACTGTCCCCCCCAGTGGCACCAGTCCCCAGTGCACAAGCACTTGTACACTTAGCCAGGCACGTTTTCTCAGATGTTGCAAATTCCTTTGATTAATATTAAAATTGAAAAGGGGACTTCACCAATTCTGTTTCCAGGGCAATTTTGCTTCCTCTGTTAATTTTTGAAATATTTATTATCTGGGAATAGTTTTTCTTCCAATTTGTAGCTCCCCGGAGCTTCTATTTTTAATTTATTTTAATTTAAACATCCCAGGGCACACGGCTCTTTGCTTTTTCTATCTGATCATACTGCAGGGCTTGGGAGGGTCCCAGGGGAGCCAGAGGCTGGAATCTTCTTTTCCCAAAACCCCACTTCTTGGTTTTTAGATATCAAATAATAGCGTGTCTCTGGGAAGATTGCCAGCTGCTGTGGTCTGCAGCTCAGGCCTTTGTCAGACTCTGGGACTTTATCAGGCATCTTACCCAACACTTAGACCTAGTATGCTTCTGACTGAGTTATGTAAGGGTAACCAGTGTGGTTAATATTGAGTGGAGCAAAAGTCTCTATTAAAGTCATTTCAAATTAAATATTTCAATTTACTTGTAATTAACAACCATGCTTACCTAATTTGTTCATAGTAATAAACAATTTTAAAATGAACTCTTCAAATGTAGAGCAAACATATGAGCAAAGCTTCTGAAACTGATAGGGGATTGACTTAGTCTCCTTGCAGGTGGGGGAGGTAGGTCAGTGACATTGGCATTTTCTTCTTCTGCTAAGCGGCTGGCCAAGAATGACATGAGAAAAAGTCTGCAAAAGGGAAGTATTCATCAGAAAATTGACTGATCGCACTCAAACTGTATGCCATTAGCATCTCTCCATCTCTTTTACCTGGTAAAATTTTAAGTGCAAAGTGGAATCGGAAGCTGTAAGAATTCAGGGCAGGTATTGTAAACTCCCCCTGGACCAACTAAGGACCAAGCTGTCTGCTGATGCTTGAAATCCTTCTTGAGTGAGAGAGACTTCGTTCCCTGACATACTTATCACCATGGTGCCGTATGCAGAGGACCCGGTGAGGAGCAAGCCTGCAGACGGCACATCACTTCGGTATTACCGCTCAGATCTGAGGGGTATTCCGTTGGCCAACAACTTAGGCTAAGGTAGCGTCTAATACTTTACAAAATGCAGTCACATACCCGATCTCATCCCACACCCAGAACATTCTCTGCGGTTTACATGGTTACAGTGATCTTCTCCCTAAGGTGCATGTTAAGGCTCCTCCCCCGGTCACCAGTTCACACCACAGTCGTGTGGTCCTGAGTGGCAGACTTGGAGGGACCCGCGGCCTCTCTGCTAGCCCTGGTTCCCTGTCAGTGACGCCCTAGCCCTCTCCCCGCAAAATCCTGATCCTCTCCGCAGCCCCTAGAGAAAGGCCAAACTGGACTCCAGGACATTTTATTTCCGCTGATAGACTTTATCTGACCTCTGCCCCAGCTCTTTGGGCAACTCTGTTACACTGTTATTTATGTGAATTGAACTTAAGCCCTTTTACCCCCCCAGGTCATGTTAACACAGGTTACTGATTCTGGTCCTCTTCATGTGCATATAAACTCATCGATTGGTAAGTTTGTTTCTTTTACAACCAATTGCAGAATGCATTGAAATCTCATTCAATGTGAGCTTGTCAATATCTGCCCCATCCATGTGGCTAGGACTTCTCATATTGTGTAAGTTATACAATATTTTCCTTGTTACGTTAATTTTGACATTTCAGCAATAAATTGGGAGAGGCAAGGATTCAAATCCATGGCCTTATACATCTTCTAGTGTATTTTAAAATTATCCCTTGAAGTTGTTCAAAAACTACTGCTTTAGAATGGCCATGCATGTGATTATGTTCAGATGATTACATACAGTAATGGAAACATCAATTCAAATCCTTTGACAAGCCATACATTCACATGAACCATGAAGTCTATTTATATTTGCTTTGGGTTTCTACAGACTTTATCCTTTCTTAAAGATTTTATTTCTTTATTTGAGAGAGAGAGAAAGTGAACGGGGGGGAGGGGCAGAAGGAAAGGAAAAAGCAGACTCCCCACTGAGCAGGGAGCCCGACACAGGACTCGATCTTAGGACCCTGGGATCATGACCTGAGCTGAAGGCAGACGCTTAACTGAGTCATCCAGGCGTCCCTGCTTTGGGTTTTTAAAACTCAAAGTAATCGTGGTTAGTTTACATTTAAGAACCCCAAACAGATCTGCATCCCTTATACAATTATTCTTTTTCAAAACAACAAGAGATGAACACGGAGCAGTGATGGTTAATTCTCTCTTAAAATGTGGGTTCTCCATCGGTGTGATGGTCGCTGCTTTGCCCTGGCCATGTGGTGATACATCTGAACCTCCAGCTGAGTTTCTGTCTGCCCATCTGTGCTGACTTCAGTGTTTCCACCCAACCTCCCCCTGTGCCCTCCCCTCCACCAGATTTCACTGCATGTGGAAGACCAGGGTGGTTTTCCAATCCCTGGGGAGGAAAGGCCTCTGAAACAGCAGTCCTAAAACCTCAAACGCCATTTTGGAAGAGGGAGAAAGCCTCCAAGCACAACACAATGTTTTTAGGCAATAATTCCTGGGGTTTCAAAAGCAATCCCTCTATGGTTTTCAGGAACTCAGCCTCTGCTGTTGGGTCCATGTGTGAATGACGCATAAGGGCTCTTCCACTAACAGCTGAGCCCAGGCTCTATTTCACTGGAGTCCTCAAGCTTCTTTGTATGAGTCTGAAGTGCGCCTGAAGGTAAAGGAGGGGCTGGTTTGGCACCAAGGGGAGGGAGCCCTGTAGAATCTAGTTGGTGGATCCCACTCCCAGGGTCCACCAGCACAGAATTCTAATCTGCGTATACTCACCCATGGCAAGTTTCTGGTCGTCAATCAAAATGGGAAATTAGAGAGAAAAACAATCTGAATCTCTGACCATGAAAGGACTATTATTTAAATCATAACCAATGAGTGTGGCAAGGTAAAGCTCAAACTAAGTCCTATATAAATTATCACAGATTCTAGGGGTGCCTGGGTAGTGCAGTCGTTAAGCCTCTGCCTTCGGCTCAGGGCGTCATCCCAGCGTTCTGGGATCGAGTCCCACATCGGGCTCCTCCGCTGGGAGCCTGCTTCTTCCTCTCCCTCTCCCCCCTGCTTGTGTTCCCTCTCTCACTGGCTGCCTTTCTCTGTCAAATAAATAAATAAATAAATAAATAAATAAATAAATAAAAAATAACACAGATTCTAAAATATTGGGATTTCCCTGTTTAAATCATGTATACAGGAAAAAAATAAAACAAGTATTCAAATCTGTTATCAGTAAGGTAAATAACAATACTATACAGAGTTCTTTAAAAATAACTAATCCTTGGCATGGGTTGTCTGGAAAATCATTTCAAGACTAATAACACTGCAGGAAATACACATCTCAGCTCATTTCAAGCCCCAGACATAACCGGAGTCCCTTATTTCAGCGGTTGGGCTGGTGGAAGTAAAGGAGTTGCAAACAGAAGAGGCCCCTGTGACCATGTACCCAGTCAAAACTGCATTGATTTAAAGCTTTCCCTCTGGGCCATCCAGCCGTGCTCAGCCATGAAGTCTAGAAAGGTCTGGAAGGACACTCTCCACCACTTTTACAAGACTGTTTCCCTTCAATGAAAATGAAAATGAGAGACACGGTGGAAAACCTAGTTTAAGCAACTATCAGAACTTTACTTAGTCTATGAAGAATCTAACGTCCTTCTTTTCTCCTGCCCTAGAGATGGACAGAGTTAAAAGTGGGGGACAATGTGGTTCTTTCTGTGAGGTAAATGTCAACAGGGCATTATAATCAACTTCTATTTCTCCCAAATCCAAGTAAATTATATTTCGGTTCTCCGTTTGCGCAAACACACTCTCTCTCATATACATATACATATATATATGTGATTAATATTATCTATTATCTATACAATTATATACTTTAATAAATACATATAATTATATATAATAATATATATTTTAATAAATATACATATATTTCAGCCCGTTGGGGTTGGTGGAGGTGTAAACAGTTGTCAACAGAAGAGGCTCCTATGAGCGTGTACCCAGCAATTATATATATATATATATATATATATATATATA